>NW_024589898.1:600000-900000 GCF_018446385.1 Zingiber officinale | reverse complement strand
CTATAAATCTACGACATCTAATCGTTGCCGGCAGACTGATACTGACACACGAGCATTTAACTTCAATATTTCCATATTGGTAACAATTTAATTAAAGTTCATTACTTTATTGTTAAGGTAGTGTATGTTTTGTTGGACATAAACAATCTAATATCGGAGATTTATGGATATTAGTTGAATTTAAGCTACACTAAATTAAATTCAACTTATAGTCGAAATGACTTGAGCGGATAATCTCAGGCTGCTTGCAGGGGTTGGTTTCTGTAAAGTGCAGAGCGAAAGACCAGGTCTGCAGAACGGAAGACCAGGTCAGCAGAGTGGAAGACCAGGTCAGCAGAGCAGAAGACTAGGGCAGGTCTACAGAGCGACAGGGCAGAGCTGCAGAGCGGAAGACCAGAGCAGCAGGGCAGGTCTGCAGAGCGGCAGACCAGAGCAGCAGACCAGAGCTACAGTGCGGAAGACCAGAGTAGCAGGGCAGGTCTGCAGAGCGGCAGACCAGAGTAGCAGATCAGAGAGGCGATGCAGGTCTGCAGAGCGGAAGACCAGAGCTGCAGGGCAGGTCTGCAGAGTGGAAAACCAGAGCAGCAGGGCAATTCTGGAGAGCGGAAGACCAGAGCGGCAGTGCAGGTCTGCAGAGCAGAAGACCAAAGCAGTAGGGCAATTCGGAAGACCAAGTCTGCAGAGCAAATTAGCAGGGTAGACCTGCAAAGTGGCTGACCGGGTGGACAAAGAAACCGACAGGGAAAACTGACCGAGGCCTGCAAGAGTCGCAGTTTCCTTGAAACAGATTCGCCCACCTTCGGCTATACTTCGAGGCTTACAAGGGTCGGCCACCTCCTTGAAACAGATTCGCCCGTTTGCATGTAGTCACAGCCTCCTTTTATAGGAGCTCAAATGAATGGCCTGGCAGCAAAAAGGTTTACGTGGCAAAATGTTGGTTGTTCCACTTAGACGAATTTTACCCCGACCGATCCGACATTCGTGTGCACAGATCATGTTCGCACATGAGTCAAATTGGTTCAGTGCAAATCCAGATCGTGAATTTGCACCCCAAAAAAAATATTATTGACTGATGAGCAGATATGTGGATCACTAATCATGATGACTAGGGCTGTCTAATTGCAAAAATACAGTGAAAAGAATAAAATAAAATTTGGTCTTATAAAATGGGGTATAATAAAATTTCATATATAAAATTAGGGAAGGAAATAAGGGATAAGGGCAAGGTGCAAACGAAATACAAAATCGAAGCAGCATGACATTTATTAACCTGAACACGCGTGGTGGCAATGTTCAATTGGTGGCTCACAAATTAGAGATTTTATAAATATAATGGTGGCTCACCATTTTCAATTTTGTTTTTAAAATAATGAGCCCCAATTTTATTGGGGCCTGAGCATAGGGCTCATGTCTTAAGTTGGGCCTTATATCGTGTGAGTATCTAATATATATATTTTTTTAAATTTTAGCTTAGTATTTAGAACTTATAGTTTAGAATATAGTATTTAAGGTAAATGAAGTGAAAATAAAAAACAACTAAATGTTATTTAGTTCACGGATGGATGTGTAACAAATCACCTCTTTTATATATATATATATATCTCATGCATACCGCGTTGTGTGAGCTAAGCGTCTTATATGGGATAATGCAGGGAGAGATCTGAGAGAAGAAGAATTATCCTATAAAAATAGTTTTATTTTTATAGTATTGCCTCTACTTTTATTTTTTTTTAGTGGGGCAAAACTCTAATATTTTTATAATTTTATACACTTCAGGGGGTATTTACAAAAAAATTGAGGTAGGGCAGTTGCCCTACCAAAGCTACAAAAAATTGAGGTAGGGCAACTGCCCTACCAAAGCTATATGTGGCTTCATCCCTAGTTGCGTGTGTAAAATAATACATGAATATACGCGGGTAATGAACTCTCATCTCATACAATAATACAATGCTAGGGTGACACTCGAGAATCATCCCAGTAGCAAGATACTGTAACGGACTTCTCTTATAAAAAATTAATTCAATATCATATTTAATTTTAGCAAAAAGCTAAGGAAAGTATGTTTTCTAACTTCACAGGCCCAAGGTATTATAGAAGTTTCTCTGCTCGTATTGTTACAAATTCTAAGATGTGGGACTAAAGAGAACTCTAGATTTCTAATTGATTAATGAGAAAAATTCTAACTAAGTCTCGAATTTAAATCCTTGATTGATTAATTAATACCTTGATCGATTAATAGTATTTGATAAGTTATTAAGTAATCAAACATAGAAGAAATAAGTTTAATTTATTAAGTCGTTAATGTATAATTAATTTAGATAAATTAATTAGTGAGAGAGTAATGATACGTAGAGAGAAAAATCTCAAAGTAAAGTTTAGAGATAGACACATAAATTCATGGTCCATCATTTTCATTTTTGTGGGCCACATCATTTTATGTGTCTATCCCTGAATTTTTCTCTAAGATTTTTCCCCTCTATATTTTATTTTTCTTAGTGAGATGATCTAGATTTGATTCTAAATAAGTTGAGAATTTGCTATGCTACATTTAAGAAATTAAGATGATTCGTAATGGTTACTAAGATTGTTCCATTACTAAGATTGTTCAAGTACTTAGATTGACTTCATGCCTTATAGGATTCGTTTTTGAGACAGATCCTCCAACTTGAAGACAGTTAGAACGTTCCACAATTTGAGATGGGTAGTTCTTTCTATGATTTTTTCTAAAAATAATAAACTCAATTAGTCTCATTGACTAGCCTTGGGTGACCAGCCCGGTCCTACGAAAGTTTTCCACCTGCCACTAGGATAAATTAAGAAGCGTGCATGGCTGCAAGCCTAAAAGCCCAACATTCTTTAGTTGTACACGCCATTTGGAGGAAAAATTTCTGCAAATAAATCATAACTGAGAATCAGAAGTCCATCATCCTTTAATCTTTTTAGATCTTTGATCTTAGTGCATGATTTTCTTCCATTCATGTTAATTAAGCAACATTTACTTGTTTACCCTGACTCCACTCTACTTGCTTCTTTTGTAGTAAAAGGTGATTGTGCTCAACCCAAACGCCCCTCATAGCCCGCCCCCAAGTTATGTGAAGAGAGGTAAATCACGATATCATCTTATAGTCGACTGTTAAGTGGTTAGAGGATGGGAGGGATTTTTTTTTTCTGAGGGCATGCGTTCGTCGGGAATTGACCCCTTGCCTCACACTCTATTTGCATCTTGAGTTGATACTTAGTTGCTCATCCTTATTTTAATCTACTTGATATTTATACAGTCTCATTGCTATTCATGTTATTTATTATTTATCCTTGTGTTTTTTATATTAGTGACACCATGGTGTAGCTTGTAGAGTTTTATTCTTGGATGTGATTATTACTACTCGTTTACTTATTATTGGTTTGTATGCCCATACATCTGGATTACCCATGGAACCTATCTGTGGTAGCATATTGTTGCCCGTGGTCCGATAGCTACCCCACCATTTTTGCTCATGAGACTTATTCGTAGTAGCATATTGTTGTTGGTGCAGTTAGCACTAATAATCAAACTCAGGTTTTGAGATATAACAAATGGTTAAAGTTAGATATTGTGTTCTAATCCATTTACCAAGTGTGCATGATTGAAAGACTTAATAGAGACCAGACACCAGACAAAAGTCCAGTCAGGTCAAGGAGGACCAGACGATTGACAGGAAGTCCAGCTAAGTCAGAGAGGACTAGGCAGCTGACATGAAGTCCAGTTGGGTCAAGGAGAACCATACAGTAGGATCGTTGTGCTAGAGGGGGGGGGTGAATAGCGCTCGTGGCTCATTCATTCATTTAAAGACAGTCGAGTAAATCGCAACGGAATAAAGATAGAAACAAAGCAATCGCAAACACCAAGAGTTACTTGGTTCGGAGACTGTGACGACTCCTACTCTAAGGACCGCACGTGAGAGTACTTTTGATGGGTAATCATTAATTAGGAGAAATAATACAAATACACCTTTGAATGATTACAAGTAATAAAAAATGCCAATGACTTTGAGGAATAAAATCTTCAGCGTAGTCGTCATCGTCGGAGCAGATTTTGAGCATTGTGGAAGTGTTTTCTGAGCAGTGCACAAGAGCAGAAGTCGTTCTGAATGTTGTTGTCAAGCTCTCGGTCGAATGCTGCTTATATAGGCTGTTCCAGGCGCTTGGACCACGTGTCCCGGCAAATTGATGCGCTTCACGTCAACTTGTGGATGACTTTTTGGGTCCGAACGCCTGGACTGAGTCCGGACGCTCGGAAAGCTTGGGAGCCCCCGTTTGCCCGGGACGAGCCTGGTCCGAGCGCCCTGACCCCTCCGGGGAGCTCGGATTGACTTTTTCCATCTTTTTATTTTCTGTAAAATAAAGTTAGTCCAAACAGTATAAAATATATGTAAAATATGAATTTTACAGTCTCTGACTGCCCGGTTCTGACTTTGAGTTTTCGCTGAAACTTTAGGTCGAACCGATGCCTACTGTTCCCTCTTCATGGGAACGCGTCCTCACCTACTCCTCTCAGGAGAGTTTACCTTTTGCTAGATCAGTCCTACAGACCGTCTGGACTTTTGCTCAGCGTCCAAGACTTCAGGTCTTTATGCTGAACATCCGCTCCACGATCCGTCCAGACTTCCACCTGGTCTGCGACCACCAAGATTTTCACTTAGAGTCCCCGACTCTAGGATTTCGCCCAAAGTGCTCAACCCGCTAAGACTTCGTCTTGCTTAACCGCAGCTAAACTTTTCACCATCTAAGGTTACCTCCCCCTAGGACCTAGGGTAACCTCTACCTAGAATTTTCCACCTGCCTATAATCCACTAGGACTTTTGCCTAAGCACACTTAGGACTTTCCTGCAAGTTCATTCAACTTTGTCAGATAACAAGTAACCTTAACTTTGGTGCCTTTTCCATAATCAAAACTTAGGTTCAATCGTCTGGTGCTCTCTGCACCAACAATCTCCCCCTTTTTGATTATGACAACCTGATTCAAAGTTAAGTAAAACATAACAATAAAATGAAGAACTTTAAGCATCAAAAGAACTTATGCATAAGTAAAATAATTTGACAAAAAAATTCCCTTATGCTCCCCCTTAACCAAAAGGTTATATGTTTAACTTAACTTTAACTTTTCTCTCCCCCGTTGACATATACCAAAAGGATGCTAAGTGAGAGAAAAAAACTTTAGTTGTAAAGATAGTTAAAAAAAATTTAATCTCTTTCATAATTATATCACTAAGCTCCCCCTTAAATAAATAATTTTAGTTTTGAGAGGAATTTAAAACACTTAGTTAAGTTTTTAGCAAAGAAAATTTTTAAAATCTTTAAGGCTTAAGTAGTTTAATAATCTTTAGAAAGAATTTTGATAAAAGTCTTTAGTTAAAACCTTTAACTAAATACGTTAGCTTTAGAAAGATTTGACTAAGTACATATAAAAAAAATTCTTTTAAAAATTTAACTAAAGATTTTCTTTTAAAAAATTTAACTAAATACTCAATTTTTTCGAAAAACTTTATGTTTTGAAAATTCCTTGTAAAAATACTTAGCTAAGAAAATGATTTCAAATACTTAACAATACTTTATCAAATACTTAGTTTTATCAAAACTTAGTTAATTACTTAGCTTTTTTTTTTGTTGAGTGCATAAAAATTTAGTTAAAAATATTTTTTTTAAAAAAAATAATTTTTTCGGATAGAAATATTTGAACTTCCTTTTCAAAAATAGTTAAATAAAATGCTTTAACTTAAAAGAATATTTAATTTTGAGAGTAATTAAAAGACTTTAACTTTGAGAAAATATTTAACCAAAAAATATTTAATTGAACCTAAGTCCTTTTACTCCCCCATTGATCAATGCCAAAAAAAAAATTTAAAAAAATTATTTAAGTTTTTAGGGTGAGCCCAAGTAAACAAAATAAGATAAAAGTAATTATCTATTTTCCTAATTTTCTATCTCACACTTTCTAAGTTATCAAATATGTGCATCTTATGAGTTTATAAGAGATGGAGAGAATTCTGAAAAATATTTTAAATTTAAAATAATTTCAAATTTCAAAATTAATTAGAATTTGAAGATTAATTAGATTTGACCATTTGAAGATAATTTTAAACATTTGAAAATAACTAAGAATTTGAAATTAATTATGCTTTAAAAATAATTAATATTTTGAAAATTAATTATGATTTAAAAATAATTATAATTTTGAATTTAATTATGATTTGAAAATAATTAAGATTATGATTTGAAAATAATTTGATTAGTATTTTGAAATTAATTAGATTTTTGAAATAAATTATAGTGACTTAGATAGATTAATTAAATTGAATTAATTTTAGTTGAATTTTAATTAAGTTAACTTAATTGAGTTTAATTAATTTGGATTTGGTTAACTACTTTATATTTTAAACTAGGTCCATCTCACCCTTTTCTAGATTTACAATCAGGGAAGGTTATAGGTTTTTGTGAGATGATTAATTTAATCTTTAATTTAAATTTAAATCGAAGGATTGATTTATATTTGAGTTTAACTAGGATTTAACAGTTAAGCAATTAAATATTTATTTCAATAATCGACTTCTAGACTATGGCGAGGCACTAGGCCTTTTTGGGTATCTAGACAAAGCCTTTTAAAGAAATTGAATATTTAATTTCCTTTCTGATAATCCTAGGTCCAATTAATCAAGTGTGAATCAAGCCTAAGTCCTTATCTAGCCTAGTGTAAGCATGTATAATAAAATCAGTAAAGTAAACATCAAACAAGTCTATCTAATGATAAAAATGGTCTTTCTATTGGCTCCCCCTGAATTATAGCTTTGATAAGGTCTATCAAGGTAATTGATTTGATCCTTGGGGATCCAATATTGATCAAGTTCAACTTGATTAATCAAGTTAGACTTGGGGATCCATGCTTGGACTATTCTTCTATTTGATCGATTCACTAAAGACAAGTACAATTTGAATCAATTTTTAGCCTTGTATCCAAGTCCGGTTCTGCTGTATACGACCCTTTGTTTTCCAAGAATCAGATCAAAATTTTTGGAATCCAAGGTGAACCATTCCAACGTGTCCTTAAGTTCCTTGACTTGACTTTTCAAATTGGAATTCTCTTTTGCAAATTGTTGGACTTGAGTTGAGGTTTCTTCTTGAATTTGCTCAGTCAAAGAACTCGAGTTAGTCACTTCCTTAAGGACTGCTACCTCCTTTTGGAATGACTTGACCCAGAGATTGGATTTAGCCAATTTTCTTAACAAGTATTGAATTAAATTTCGTAATTCGTCTATTTGAGTACCAGCGAACAGAGAACTTACAAAGTGGTTTGGCCCTTTGGAAACAGATACGAATCCGTGGTTTCTTTCAGACTCAGTTTCTAACTCCTCTCCGGTTTCGAACTCAGACTCGGTTTCGATAATGTACGCTTGTGCTGGTAGAGTAACGAAGCTTGCTTGTTCGTGTTCTTCTTCGTCCGACTCTTTTGATGACTCGGACAACGTTGCCTTCAACACCTTCCTTCTTCCTTGCTTTTGGTTTGGACATTCAGGCTTGTAGTTGTGAGACCGTTGGTGGCCGACTAGAGGGGGGTGAATAGCCCTGACAAATAAAAACAACTTTTCTTGAATTTACGGCTTAATTAATCTAAAACTTGCATAAATAAAATAAATGATTGAAAGAAAAGAGACATGAAAGGGTTACTTGGTTACAACCGGGGAGGTTGTTAATCTAAAGAAGTTGGAGCTTAGTAAACAATCTCCTTCAGATAGAGAAGTCTTTTACAGCAGTTGAAGTACTCAATTATAGAATAAAACAAAACTACAATGAATCACAAGTGTTGTTTTTAATCTCTTGGACCAAGGCTGTATTTATAGCCCTGGTCGGGGTGTCTGGAAGGGTTTCAGGCTCCTGGAATGGGATATAATTCTATCCCCGATACAACGGTCAAACACTATGTCAATTTGGGTAAAGTTTGGGTTCCGGAGGCTCGGATGGTCCGGGCGCCCCGACCAGGTCCGGGCGACCAGACCAGGAAAGTCAACATAGTTGACTTTTTTCATCTGGATCTTCCGCTCCGATTCCGCTTGCCTTGGTCCGGATCTTTCGCTCTGGCTCCGCTTGCTTGGGTGATTTCGACCATACAAAATAGGGCTTACCCGAACCCAACTTATGACCTTCTCGAGCAACCTTCCGCTCCATCTTCTCGTCCCTCGGAAACGCCGCACACCTCCTTCTCATCCACCTGCATACTCTTACACAACATCTCGTCCCTCAGATGCACCGAGCTTATCGACCCTCTCTCGTGCTGTCCTTCTTGCTAGCTGCGTCTTTTGCTCGACTTCCTGTCCTCCTAAGTTCCTGCACACTTAGATACAATGTTAAACCCAACAGGACCTAACCTAACTTGTTTAATCACATCAAAACTACTTTGGGGTTCCAACAATCTCCCCCCTTTTTGATATGAGCAATGCAACTTAAGTTAGGGTAAACCAACATAAGATAAAAGTAATAAATTTGCTATTAAGTGCAAAACGTAAAAAAATTAAGCTACCTCCCCCTAGACTTAATTTTTCCTTCTTCCCCTTTGATCACATAAAAAATGGGGTACCTCCAAAGTCTAAGGAAATTTTTTTTGAGTTGATAAAGTTTTAAAAAACTTTGAGATAGATAATTTTTAAAAATTTTAAGTTTTGAAAAAAAAATTCTAAAAGAAATGTAAGAAAAGAATGTTTAAGTAATTTTGACAACTATTTAAAACATTATTAATCACAAGTAAATGCTTTATCAGTTAGTTAATTAAATATTTTAGTTCATTAATTGGTTTCCAAGCTATGGCGAGACACTAGCATTCTTGGTTATTGGAGCAACAATCACTTTCCAGACAAAGCCTCTTAAGAAAATCAAACATTTAATCTACTCTCTGAAAGCCCTAAATTTAAATATCTAATTCAAATACGATTTTGGAATCCAATATAGGTTCCTTCCAACTAGGTTAATCAGAAATTTCTTATGTACATATTTTCTTGACAATTTTTTGATTCGATCCCTATGAAATCTAAGGTGCCAATTTAAGTCATTATATCTTTTAATATGTGTGCATGTACAATTTTTCAACTCTTCTATTTCTGTTTTCAATTTTTCATTTTCCAATTTCACTTTTTCAAAATCTTCTAATCGACAAGAAATAACTAATGTTGATTTTAACTCCTTATTTTTTACTTCTAATTTATGAGATATTTTAGTCAGAAACTTTATAAATTTAAATATCTTATTAGGTGGTAAGGATCATACCTGACTTACATTGTCGATTTCATCATCTAAGACTCTCCCTGTAGAGCTGTTCTCTTCTGATGTCTGATGTTGCTCCCCCTTCATCAATGCTCTCGATGCTCATTGCGGAAGAACTTGCTTCGTCGTCTTTGTCTTGATTACTTGCCATTAGTGCGATTCCGGCATAGGCCTCAATTTTTTATTCTGATGAGGTTTCGTCACACGTTGTTTTTAGGTTATTATGTCTTTTCTGGGTTGGTCTCCTATGTGCTTGTGTCCTTATGCTTGTCCTTACTTTTTAGTTTTGGGCAGTTATCTTTTACATACCCTTCTTCATTGTAGTGGTAGCATTTTACCTTTATTTTTCATCTCTTACCCTGCACTTGATTAAACTTATTGGATTTAAATAATTTTTTAAATCTCCTTACCATTAAAGTCGTTTCATCATCGTCAAGTGATGTCTTGGAATACGGTTCGTCCACTTTTGCTTTTAAAGCAACATTTTGCCTTGATTCTTTCTTTAGACCTGCACATCTTGACTCATGAATTTCAAAAGTTGAAAAACATTCTTTTAAGGTGCTTACCTCTAAATCCTTAGAGATGAAATATGCATCTACTAAGGTTAACCATTCTGGAGTCCTAGGAAATGCATTAAGCACGTACCTTAATAAATCTCGGTTGGATACATTTTCTCTGAGATTTGTGAGTCCGGTGATTATTTCCTTGACTCTTGAGTGGAGGTGTGTGATGGTTTCACCTTCTTCTAACCGAAGGTAGTTGATCTGGTTCCGGAGCAGGTCTCGTCTTGCTAGTTTTACCTCCGAGGTTCCTTCGTGTAGTTTCAGGAATTTCTCCCAGAGTCCCTTGGCTGACTCGTAGGCTCCGATACGGTTGACTTTTTGAGGTGGTAAAACACTAAGTAGATGAAATTCTACTTTGTCATTTGCCACGAAGTTGACTTGCTCCTTTTTCGTCCACTGATATTCTTCTTTGTCTTTCAGGGCTACAAAATCATATTTTATAATGATTAATAATTCAAAATCTATTTTAAAAAAATACTTCCATCTTCTTTTTCTAGTTCACGAATTCCCCCTCGAACTTCGGTGGATGGATGCTCGATCCGGTCATCTCGTGTGCTTCGTTCCGCGATTAGTCCTCTTGAAGCGAACCCGCTCTGATACCACCTGTGAGACCGTTAGCGGCCGACTAGAGGGGGGTGAATAGCCTTGACAAATAAAAAGAACCTTTCTTGAATTTACGGCTTAATTAATCTAACACTTGCATAAATAAAATAAATGACTGAAAGAAAAGAGGCACAAAAGAGTTATTTGGTTACAATCAGGGAGGTTGTTAATCCAAGGAAGTTGGAGCTTAGTAAACAATCTCCTTCAGGCAGAGAAGCCTCTTACAGTAGTTGAAGTACTCAATTACAAAATAAAACAAAACAAAACTAGAATGAATCACAAGAGTTATTTTTAACCTCTTGGACCAGGATTGTATTTATAGCCCTGGTCGGGGTGCCTAGAAGGGTTCTAGGTGTCTAGAATGGGATAGAATTCTATCCCCGACACAACGGTTAAACATCACGTCGATTTGGGTAAAGTTTAGGTTCCAGGCGCCCAGAAGGGTTCCGGGCCCCTGGATGTTCTAGGCGCCCTGACCAGGTTCGGGCGCCCCGACCTGGTCCGGGTGCCCGTACCAAGAAAGTCAACATGATTAACTTTGTTCATCCGGGTCTTCCGCTCCGGTTCCGCTCGCCTCAGTCTAGGTCTTCCGCTTTGGCTCCACTCGCTTGGGGATTTCGACCATCTGAAATGGGGCTCACCCGAACCCAACTTTCGGCCTTCTCGAGTAACCTTCCGCTTCGACTTCTCGTCCACTAGCGTACTCTTCTACAGCACCTCATCTCTCAGACACACCGAGTCCGTCGGCTCTCTCCCGTGCCTTCCTTCTCACTAACTGCATCTTTTGCTCGACTTCAATTCCTGTGCTTCTAAATTCCTGCACACTTAGACACAAGGTTAAACCCAACAGAACCTAACCTAACTTGTTTGATCACATCAAAATTACTTTGGGGTTCCAACAATAGTATCCCTTCTTGTTGCAGTCATAGCAGATAACTCTAGACTTGGCCTTCATGTTTAATTGAGTCATCTTCTTCTTCTTAAGTAGTTTCCAAACTAGTTTGACTAGTTCGGTGATGATTTCGTCTTCTTTTGAGTCTGACTCATCTTCGGACTCAGGTTTAGTCTGGCGCTTGGTTTTTGGTTCTCGCATTCTACTTATTCTTGTAATCAAAGTAATACCTTTCTCAACTTGAGTAGTATTAGTTTGTTCGTGAAGCTCTAATTTAGAAAATAATTCGTTTAATTTTATTAAGGAAAGGTCCTTGAAAACTTTGTAAACATCTATCATGGATTCCCACAAAGTATTTCTCAGAAAGACATTGAGTGCATACCTAATAACATCGTGATTTTCCACCTTCTGACTGATTGCGTGGAGGTTGTTGAGCAGGTCTTGAATTCGCGCATGAACTTGGTTTGCCGATTCACCTTCCTACATTTTTATGTTATACAGTTTATTTAATATCAAATCACATTTGCTTACCTTTGTGTCAGAAGTTTCTTCGTGCAGCTCGATTAGCTTTTGCCACAGCTCCTTTGCGCTTGAGAATGAGCCGACTTGGTTCAGCTCTTCTTTGGTTAGTCCGCATTGGAGAGTGCATGTTGCTTTGGCATCAGCCTCAATCTTTTTCATCAGATTTGTGTCCCAATTCTCGCATGATACTGGTCTTCCAGTATCGTCGAGAGGGAGGACGAGGCTTGTTTGGATGATTATCCACATCTCGACTTGCGTCTTGAGGTGGTACTCCATTCGGCCCTTTCAATAGCCGAAGTCTTCGCTAGAGAAGAGAGGTGGACGAGCGGTGCTATAGCCTTCTTGGTGGGCTATTTAGAAACATCTTGTATACACAAAAAGATTACAAATGTCCCAAGATTTGGTCTTGGATTAGTAGAACGGGAGAAAAATAAAATAAGTGTATTTCATAAATTTCAAGAAAAAATAATAAAATAATAATAAAAAATATTGTGACAAATTTTGTTAAATGCGATATTTCACCAATTCTAACTATGGTAAAAAAAATAAAAATGAATTTTTCACAATCTACTTAGAAATCTTTTAGGATTAATTATTTTTTGTTGTCGTTGAATTGCTATTTCATCTTTAAATAGTACATTTGAACAATTGAAAGTCTTTGAAAATATTTTTGGTTTTCTGTTTAATCCTAAAAGGTTGCTTTCAATGGATGACAATAGATTGCATGAGTTTTGTGATAATCTTCAAGTTGCTCTAAAATATAGCGACAAATCTGAATTATAAGTGCTACTTACCAATAGAAACAAAGTAAGCTTTTGAAGTTCTTAAGTTCATAAAAGTCTTAGATTGTTTTCTTAATATCTCTATTGCTTATAAAGTTTTGTTAACTATACCAATTACGGTACCATCAACAGAAAGAAGTTTTTCTAAACTAAAATTGATAAAATTACACTTGCATTCAACTATGTCTTAAGAAAGATTAAATGACTTAGCAATTTTATGCATTGAAAATGAGATATTAGAAAAACTTGATTTTAAATACCTTATTGATGATTTTGCTTCTCAAAATGTTAGAAGATCTATATTTTTTCAAAAATATTTGATTTTTTTTTAAATTTGTAGGTATTGCATTTTTTTGAGAAACTTAGGAAATATATTTTGTACGGTGTTGTACTTTTTAGAAAACATTGAGAAATATATTTTGTATAGAATTTATCATATTTTAAATAAAATATATTGATTTTTAAGTTTTTCTATTAAACTCTATTCAAATTATAGGTTTGTATTTTTTTTCCCCTTATAAGGGCCCATTTTTGTCTTTTTTTTTTTCACTAAGAACCTCCAAAAGTCAAGGCCAACCTTAGCAATCAATACTTGTTATACACTTATTTTATACATGTGATTAATTTTAGATGTACTATATATACCCAGATTTATTAACTATACATGGTTGAGCAAGTTAGTGGAAAGTTATATTCTTGTTTATGCTTTTGTTTTAGATGATTATATTGGTGCGCTTACTTTTGTTAGTAACTAATATTATCGAGAATATTTTCTTTGATCTTCTTATGGTAAAAGGCAATTCGCTCGCTCCTAGTGCCTTCGTAAATCCGTCCATAGGCCAACACGGAGGAGGTAAATCACGGGTGGCTACTAGCCATTAGTGCAAGTGGCTAAGGTATGGGGGAGGACATGCTCGAACGCGTAGAGTTTCGATCAGAAGACCTCATGTGAGAACACCCCATGTTTTAACCACCACACTGTCCTAATGGGACAATTTCTTTGATCTCCTTACAATGTATAGTTCATGCAATTTCCTTATCCTCATTGAGTCATTGCATTCACTACCTCTTACTTTTCTTTTGACTTCCAAGTTAACAAATAGATGATGTATTGTATCGCTCAGAAATTATAACTGTCGGTAGTTTTTGCTTTTCCTTTGACCTCTAGATTAATAAGTAGAGAAAATATTGTATCTCTTAGAGGTCATAACTGTCAGTACCTTTTACTTTTCCTTTGATTTCCAAATTAATAAATAAAAAATATGTTATGTTACTAAGAGGTCATAACTAACGGTGTCACTTAAATTTGGATTAGAGTTTTTTGATTTATTTTTTGCTATCTCTATTTATGCTTTTCTTTTCGCATCTAATCTTTGACTTTTATTTTAGTTTAATTTAGTTCAGATAGATAGATAAACAAACTACATTGATATTTGTGTGAATATAATATATAGCGCAACAACTTTGTTCAAATTCACATAACTCGGTTTTATGCTAATTTTAAAATAATTTAAACTTAATTATTAAGTACAATCAGCCATTTAAACTTCCTTCAGTGCCATTTACACACAGTTTGCAACTTTAATAAAATTAAATTATTCCGTTAACTAACTTGGGGAACTTTTTGAATAAGTAAACTTGGAGGGTGTAGATTGAAATTTTTTCCTAAAAAGATGTCGAGTCCTGTTTCTGGAAAAAAACAGAGCGACCTCCTTTTCTGGCCAAATCCGTCGGTTTCTGCTGAAGGAAGTGATCGGCGATGTCGACGCCGGCGCGCCCTTTCTTGCCCTCGAGATTTGTCGACCAGTGGATACCATCTGGATGTCCCGAGAAGGAAGCAATCAGCAGCCGATCTTGTTGGTGTTCGTCGTGGTCGGTTTCTCCGCCGCCGCCGCCGCCGCCGCCGCCGCCGCCGCCGAGGCTCAAGATCCTCTATTTTGGTGGCAGATCATCGTAGAACGCTGTTGGAGAGATTTTGCAGAGGAAAGAACCCGTTCCATATCAAGTAAGAAATCGTCATTTCCGAAACATGAGAGTTCAACCTACTGAATCAGATTTGACAAGGTCTGTAAGCTGCTTCCCGAATGATAGACGAACTGTTGGCTCATATCCGGAGCTTAACAAATTTAGCACTGACATCTGCTATTATTTCCTTCTCGTGGTTAGGTTTCTGGTTCGCTTCCGGTTTCATCGTCGCCGGCGGAGCTGAAAAAACCGGTATGGCCGATCTCACAGTAACAGGCGGAGCCACAAAACACGGGGAAGACCTAGCTGAACATCCAGGAATAGCTGTTTGAATTGTCGACGAGATTTGAGGTCTCAATGCCGAACCTTTAGGACCAGATGGGCGCAAAGATGATGGAATTCTGAATTCCCTGTCTTGGTCACAGACAAAAGAGTAGCTTGGAGCTGGAGACCAATCTCGCGGCAACAAACCGAATGTTTTCCTTTGGCTTCTTCGATCAGCTTTCATGTCCTGAGGCTCTCTAAGATCGTCGGAGCCTCGAGCTGCGAAAGGGCATGAAACAGAATGATCAGAATTGAAACCACAGGATGCACATTTCGCTTCTTCAACTTGAAGTGGCTTCTGAGCTCTCGATGCATCAGTACTGCGAGAGGAATCTGCAACATCTGATGGATGAGAATTTCCCCTTTCTTTCCTTTCTCCATGGACATCCTTCTCATGCGTCTTACCCAGGACTGCCGGATATCGACCTCCTCCGAGTGGAACAGAGGCAGAATAGTCCGAGAAGTACACTGGCAAATACGGAGAACTAAGCTGGTTTTGATCGACGGATGGTAAGAATGAAACCTGATTTGGCTGGTACACACTTTGCTGAACTGGGATAAAAGTAGGATCCCTGGTATGCAGGGGAGGCGCTTGATGCCACATTTGGTACATGGCTGCTTCAGACGCGAAGTTAGGGTACACCCAGTTCTGGGGAGGCATGGGGTAGAAGCACAGATTGGATGTTGGATGCGGGTTTCGCCACGAAGCAGGTCTTTGCTGGCTTCGCTGTCGATCGTTCGGAGACGATGGGCTGCTTTCTTCTGATTGATGCAGTTTTGCAAGGGCTCTAGCCACAACCATCTGTTCTTGTTCTTCAGTTTCTAAATGTGAAGATGTAGAGGGAGAAGAGGTTCCTGAATGTGACACTGCAATCATCAATGAGAGGATTAATGTCCAAAGGATGTAAAATAACACGATCAGTAAAGTTAAACAAACAAAGTGCGATACTTCATTGTGTCTAATGTCTTTGCGAACTTCATTAACTGAAACTTGCAGAAATATCGACAAAAGAAAAATCAGCATGTTGCAGAAGATTCTCAGCATAGTTGCATATATAGAATCATCATAGGCGGGGTGCGGAAATGCAGAAGCTAAATTATTGTGCTTGGTTTAGAATTTAAGCTGCCAGATTTGCACCAAAAGTTTACGTTGCGAGTCAAGAAAACTAAAGGTATGTAGTTCGCTAGAGAAAGGAGTCCGCAGATTTTGCTCCTCAAGATCTCTAGCGCACACCAACATCATTTACAAAGTATCAAAGATTTGCACCCGATAGGTTTTATACATACAAGCATCACAGCATCGAACTGATAGTAGGAAAAAGACGGTGTGTGTTAATAGCGAGATGAGCATACAGCAAAAGATTTGCTGCATAGATCTCTATAGGCCTAACACAAATTAGATGACCAAAGTAACTGAAACAGTAAATTATCAAAGAAAATGAAAGAATTTTCCCCCTACCAAATCAAGAAAACTAAAGTAATATCAACCAAAATAAAAAGGTTGAGATTCTGAGTTCTGTTTACTAGACTTGTAAATATTACTCACGGTGCTTCAGTGAGGACCAGGCAGCTATAGCAGCATGCTTTTGAGCCTGTTTCTTGGTCTTGGCAGGATCTCCAGCAAAACTCATTCCTGCCAGCTCAACTGTGCAGGTAAAAATTGGTGTATTACCAGCTCCAGATCGAACAGTTGTGTAGACAGGCAGCTTCAGGCCGGCTTTATGAGCTGACTCTTGCAGTAAGTTCTTGTAGATTCCAGTCTCATCCTGACAGAGAAAAGAGCATACCACCTATTTGGCATTCTATCAAACTTTATGTATGAAGATCATTGATAATAATAACAACAAATTGTTATGACCATTAAAAATTTCGAATCATTGCAATCTAGAGTATAGAAATTGAGAAGTTTCTTTGATTAACTGTCTTTTGAGTAGACTGTTTCACGAACATACATGTGCCTGATGTGGATGAAGCATCATCATCATGATAAACAAATTATGTTTCATCCCAATTAGAATTCTATAACAAACTCAAAATTCCTCTTTAACTGCACCTCTCAGGATTTGTTTGTTTTCCTTGACTAGGCTCTTCATTTTATTGCTCTTTCCTGTGAAGTAACTTCAACTTGGCAAAGTAGCATTGTGAGGCAAAATAGTATTCTGAAGAAAAAAAATGCTAAATTGGGAAAAGATAATGATCTTACTGATGTATAAGTAAACTTGCAGAAAGTTAGAAGCGCTGATATATATAATACTTATCAAATCCAAATTCCACCAATGGAATTATAATCCTTAGCAAATAGAAAACATGAGAGATGTGTAAGGTGAAAATATCCTTGACCAAGAGAATAAAAAGAAAAGAAAGGCATGTTTGTAGTGTAGTCGAGAAGTTAATTCAACATATTCAGATGAAAAACAAAATATTTGCGGAATTATTTGACAATGTTATCCACCAATAATCTAAGACCTTGAACTTGTAGTTAATCAATCAATGAATAATCTCGAAGGCAAGATCAATAAATGATATTATGTGAACTAAAATTTTGAAACCTATAGTGATGTCAAACCTATCTATTGGTAACAATTAGTAATCTAAATTAAGATAGTCAATGTGAGAAGCCAACATATTGGATGCATACCAGAACTTTCGCAGCAAGTGACCTAGAAGGGCCTCGCTTTGAGAGGGTATTCAAAGCTACTTCGGCAGCGGCATGCTCTGCCTGTCTGAGCGTGGAGCAGAAGGTTGGGCTGTCAAAGGTTTCTCCATTAAAGTTGACAGTGGCTTTGAACCGTGGAGCATGGTCCGGCCCTTCCCTTATACAAGCATAGGAGGGCAAATTGAAGCAGCTCCTCTGCGCAAGCTCTTGAAGCTGGTTCTTAAACATGACTGAAGGTCTGAAACCAGAATCATCAATTAGAACCATTTGAGGAACTCTCAAAATCGAACAAACTCCTTTTCATTTTCTACGATTGAGAAAAAAATAGAGATAGAAACTTCTTTTTTCCCAAAGGAGCACAAGAATCATAGTGCCCTAGATGGCTTCAATGGATTCCCCAATCATCAAGAGCCCTAAATCGGTTAAACATATGCCAGAATAACAGAAAAGAAGGTTTTTTCCGCAGTTAATCCTAATAAAGACCAAAAAAAAATCTAAATCCATATCAACACCACGAAGCAAGATAGAAATCCATCCAATAGGATCCATAGTAAAATAATAATAATCCAGCTAAGGCGTTAAAGGAAAAGGACTGTGTGACCTTCGATCGAATCCGATGGATCCCTATCTGATTTCTGTAGATCGATTGCTCGAGTGACGGAGGCGGAAGAGCGCAGGATGGCGGTCGCCTCTCTCGCTTTCTCTATGGCGTTGCTTCTTTTCGTTGCTTTTGTACCATTAATGGCTTCCGTGCCTTGTTTTGTCGCCATTATTTTCCGATGTGCATTTATAATTAAAAATTGATAAATTAAACAAAATTCAAATTGATAAAAAAAAACAATCACTTAATTAATAATATGACGGGTAGGTTTTATACGTAAACTGCACTTAATTATTCTGCTTTATTATTATTATTGTTGTTATTGGTTTGTTCCATTAATTGTTTACTAACTTTATATCAAAATATTTTTTTATCATTGGTTTCACAAAGTTAATTTTAATTTTTTTATCAACAATTATCTGTTTTGTCGATTAGTAATTGCAATCGAACTGATAAAAGTTTGACAACGCACCAAATCGAACCACTTCTGATTCAATAATTATGCGCAAATATATAAATATTATTTATGATAAATTCGTCAAAAACCAAAATCATTTTGTACCTCAATATTTAGGATCATAAATGAATATGAACCGATAAAAATTTATTTATATTCATTTAATATATATATATAAATAAATAAATAAATAAACTTAAATAATTTATCAAATTAAATAAATAAGTTTAAACATAACAGGTTAATTAATATTCATCAACAAAATTTATGATTAATATTAATAAACAACATTCATAAATAAAATTAGTAAATAATATGGAACCATATTCACCAAAATTCTTATGGATATTGATCCGGTAGTAAGAGCGGGCCCCCCCTTCTCTTGCAAAGTCAACGCCAAGTGGAAGTCACCGGAACAGCCGCCCACCCAGAGGAGAGTGTGGTCCGACCGGACGGACGGCCATAGATGGCCGGTCCGACTGGACTGCCGGCCGGCCGATGGAATCGAGTACCCGGAAGGGGCCATCAAATCGGGGTTCCGACGCTCAGTTAAAAAGGTCATGGACCGAGCTGACCTTTTGACCGATCACAGTCATAAAGCACCCCTGTTTGTTAGTCTCCACAAAGCACAAGTAAACCACTGCGGATGTCCGGTCGGATGTTTAGGTATCTTTCCGCTCGGACTACAAGTTTGGAGCAAAGGAAAGGGCCAGAGGATTTCTTTCTCTGACAACCTGTAGGTTTCACGTGTGTGTCATGCTCCAAATCTTGTGACAGGGGATTCTGCTGTCCCATCGAGGGCATGCTTTGACTGTAGCGATATGGGTCAGGTAAACTTTCTGACAGCCGCGTACCTAGGAAAGGACAGGTAAGCTCGACAGACGCATACCTAGGATAGGACAGGGACACTTATGCACCTTGGCACGCGTGCCCAAACCTTTCACTCTATATAAAGAACCTCGTGTTTCATCGACGGGGATTCGGTATGTACTCGAGACTTCGAGCCACCTTGTTCATCGTGATTTACGACTTGAGCGTCGGAGGGTCGTCGGGAATCCCTTCCCGACCCGACTGTGCAGGATAGCCGGAGCATCTCGACACTAGTTGAAGACCTACATCGCGAGCCTTGGAGCGTCACGTGCCCCGCGTCTGTTGACTTCGGTTCGGCGCCGTCTGTGGGAACGCTCCCGCATCCGAGCATAGACAATGGACGGTGGACGGACACGGTGACGCTTTCAGGAGGAACTCGGCCGGTCGAGATAAGGGCCAGAACTCGTTGAGCAAAGCAAAAGCATCCGCCGGCGGAGCAACAAGCAACGTCCGCGTCGGGGGGCCGAGCGGAAGCACCTCCAGCCACCGTCGCATTCCACCGGGCCTTATTTCGCACCCCTGGAGCCACGCCAGCCCGAAGAGATATAGGATCTTCCTCAGATGAAATGCCAAGGCGGGATGACAGGAAGGGGAAAGCTCCCCGGACGGACTCATTGTTGGTGCAACCTTAGGTCAAGGTTGACCTGGTTGACCCGACTCGAGTTGACTTGACTCGAGTTGTATTTTGATGTTTGACTTGGGAAGATTGTTGATGCAACCTTAGGTCAAGATTGACCTAGTTGAGTTGCATGTTGATGTTTGACACTCGTGGAAGAGTTGTATTCTTGATGTGAGACAAGAATAGATGGTTGGGAGATTATTGGTGCAACCCTAGGTCAAGGTTGACCTGGTTGACCTGAAAAGTCCAAGTATGGAGACTTGGCAAACGAAAAAGTCCAAGCAGGGAGCGCGCGAAAAGTCCAAGTATGGAGACTTGGCACGGAAAAAGTCCACTGATTCGGGAAAAGTCAAGTATGGAGACTTGGCACGGGAAAGTCCAAACAGGAGTTTGGCACGGGAGAAAGTCCCAGTGAGTGAAGCCAGGCGGTGGAAAGTCTGGTGAGTGAAGCCGGGCGGTTGGAAAAGTCCGGTGAGTGAAGCGGCAGGGAAAGACCTAGTGGTGAAGCTAGGCGGTGTGGAAATCACGGTGAGTGAAGCCGGTGAAAATCCTAGTGAGTGAAGCTAGGTGAAAGGAAAGTCGTGAGTGAAGCCGGTGAAAGTCCTGTAAGTGAAGCCAGGCGGTGGGAAAGTCCTAACGGGATGTTAGGCGGTGTGGAAATCTGGTGAGTGAAGCGTGAAAGTCTAAGTGGAAGCGGAAAATCCAGATGGATCGGGATGATCGGACATCCGGTGTTGAGAAAGTCCAAGTAGGTCAAAGATTGACCGGACACTGGGTGGAGTTCTAGCAGTCAAGGGAGTGACCGGATGCTAGGGATGAAGTACCAATAGGTCAAGGTTGACCGGATATTGGTTTGAAGTCTTGGGACTTGGTTTGGGCCAAACAGCGGATCGGTCACCGGACCGATCCGGTGATCTGTTGCTCGATCGGTCGGTGACCGATCAGATAGCTCTGTTCGATTCTTGTCGATCGGTGACCGATCGCCAGCAACAGAGGCAAGAGAGGCGGTGATCGGTCCGCGCATCGATCAGGCCATCTGATCGGTGGGGACCGATCGAGACGATGTCGCTGAGAAAGCAAGGTTGGGATCGGTCGTGGACCGATCCAGGTCTTTGATCGGTCCACGGCCGATCGAACCCGCATGAAGGTGGGCAGCTTCGTGAAGAAAGCGATCGATCCGGGACCGTCGAATAGGTCTGATCGGTCCCCGACCGATCGTACCAGCCGCCGCGCAACGCCAGATTTCTTCGTGTTTTCTGCTTTCGCGGTATAAATGAGGGCTCTGGGACTTGGTGAAATCTCTCCGATCATCGCTTCTTCCTTCCGAAGTTCTCTCTGCCTCAAGCTTCGCTTCGGTGCTCGAGCTTTCTGAGCTCAACCTGAGCTTTGCGTGAGCTTCCCCGACAGTGTTTTTCTTCGACTGGCTTGCTGTTGCATCTGTCCGTGAAGTTGCTACTTCATCCGGGACCCCAGTCGACGAGAAGGCGAGTTAGTGTTTGTACATTGTTCTTATCTTTCTACTTGTATTCCTTGTATTCTATCTTGTTGTTGCAAGTTATTGTGGCGAGGTTTCTCCACCCACAAGGAGTATATTGTATTAGCCGGTTCTCCGGGGACTCATCCACCGACGGATTGACCGGACTCGTCCACCTTACGGACACGCCGAGGAGTAGGAGCCCTAATCTCCGAACCTCGTTACATCCTTGCGTTGAGGTTTGTTTTTCTTCTCCTTAGTTTCTTTCTTGTATTTCCGCTGCGACTAACCTAATCGTAGGAAGAAACGCGAAAGATTTGGGGCGGCTATTCACACCCCCCTCTCTAGCCGTGTACAAAGGATCCTAACAAGTGGTATCAGAGCGAGGACGCTCTTCGTCGGATCAACATCCGTGGGAGCAAAGCTAGAGATGGATCAATTCGGAGAAGACATCACGATTCCACCCTTCTACAACGACAACTTCACATATTGGAAGGTAAGGATGATGTATTTTCTTAGGACTAATATGTTGAACTGGTTTTGTGTACAAGAAGGGTTTTCTCCTCCAATGGATAAAGAAGGAGAGCCACTTGAGAAGAAGGAGTGGACAAGAGAACAACTTCACAAATCCGAGATCAACAATGAGGTAACTAAAACAATTGAATTTTCATTACCTACTAATATTTTGTGTAAGATAGGTAAATACAACAATGCCAAGGAGTTGTGGGATAACTTGGCCAAGTACCATGAGGAGAGCTCCACCTCAAGCCATGAAGAGGAGCCTAGTGAGCCAAGTAGCTCACATCATGGAGGGAGCGAATTGGGAGTTGAGGGCTACTCAACATCCAAGGAAAAAGAGGAGGAGAGTTCCCCTTGTTCAAGTTCGGAGCAAGAAGAAGAAGTTTCCACCTCCGGAAGGGTTGAAGAAGAAAGCTCATCTCCACCCTCAACCCTAGGTAACTCAAGCAATTTAAGTTCAATTAAATTACACATTGTGTGCTTTGAGTGTAGGGAACATGGGCATTACAAGAGTAAGTGTCCAAAGAGGGTAAGAAAGACTCCACCGGCGCCAAAGGTCAAGGAAGCCGGAGTCCCGAAACGCAAGGGCAAGGAGCACATCGTGTGCTTCCAATGCAAGCAAAGGGGACACTATAGGAGCCATTGTCCGAGGGGGAGGCAACCTCACAAGGGCAAGAGACCGGGCACAACGATAAGGGGAGCTAAGGCAAACCCTAAGGTAACCTCTAAGGTTCATTATTGCAATTCTAATAAAACTCATGCTAGTAGTTTTGTTGCAATTGTTAATAATGATAAGCATGTTAACTTTAGGAACCAATACATGTGCTTAGGAGCTAAACATGTTAGCCTAGGTAAGGATAACACTAGAAATACCAACCCTAGGATTAACGCTTCTAAAGTTAAGGAAAACCTAGGTAGAAATCCCAAGAAGACTAGACACATGCCTAGGAATATCTCAAGAGAAAATGACAAATTAAAACTTGAGGTATTAGAGAGGGAAAATCAAGTCTTGAGGTCAAGACTTGATAATTTAGAAAAGGCTCTTAAAAACATGGAGAAGCCATCTCTAGGGTTTAAGAGTCAAAAACCCAAGTCCAAGGACAAGAAAGGTTTGAGTCACAAACCTAAGCCCCAAATGGTCAAGCCCACATATCATAATGTTCCATTTGATTATGGAACAAGACCTAGGGCTAGGAAGACCATTACCAAGGTCACAAGGGGAGTCACCCCTATAGTTGACCTTGATGAGACCCAAATGACCAAGGCTTTAAAGCCTAAGAGGGTCATTAGGAGGGTTGCTAGGGAAGTCATCCCTAGTGAATTTTTAGTGAACCCAATGAGCTCAAGTAGGTATTGGGTTCCTAGGAGCATTTTCTCTACCCCATAGATGGGTTAGAGAGTGTCAACTCCAATAAGAAGGGTAGTTAACCCAACTTTGAGGAAATTGACACTAAAGGAGCATTTTCAAGGTTTTTGGGAACCTTTGAAAATGAAATGGAATAATCTTTATCATTCACTCCTTGGAAGAGTAAAGTGTGCCAAAGTGAGAATATATTAATCTCACTTTAAGTTGACACAATTTTGAAAAACCTAGAGAAATATCAAATTGGGATTTTGATATTCTCTTAGGTAATCAAGGCAATCCGGGCCTTAAATTAGAAGTGCTACTCTTGTAGAATTTTAAATGGTATAAATCAAACAAGAGATCAAGAAATGCCAATTTGGGTTTTGACATTTTCTTGGAGCACTTTGGGCAATCTAGGATTAGGACTTAAGTTAGCTAAGTGATTAAGGATACTTAGATAGGGAATTTAGGTATTTTATTTGTGCTAACTTGCCATGATTGTTTTCCATATGCCATGCCATGACATCATATTTATTTTATTATCATTTGAAATGTCATGATAATGCTTAGGTTATCTATATGTCATGTGTTAGTTTAGTTTCAAACTTTATGCCATGACATCATGACATTGGCACATGTTTTCATTTATGTTATTAATTTATGCCATGTCATCATCTCTTGCATTAATAATCAATGAAATTGATTTAAGGATGAAAAACACATTTTGATATTAAGATCAAATTTGTGTTTAGAAAATGCATGAGACCTTAGTCTAAGATACCTAAACCCATATCTCACATCAAATTGACTTGAATGTGATTTGATACACCTTAGATGTGTGTGAGATATTAGGATCATGAGTTAGGATCAAGGTACATAGTTCTTGTACCTAGATGAGCCTAATTCAAGAAATGGGGGATCATAGGGAAAGCTTGTGTACAAGTCATGTGCATATAGCCCTAAGATTGTGGTCCCAAATTAAAAGGTTTAAAATCATTTTGAAATTGATTTGAAAAACCTTGATGAAGCTTTCCTAGTGATAGCACTCATCATTGAACATTGTGATACAAAACTGACTTAACTTTGAACTATTTCAAAGTTTTCGAATTTTGTATCAAGATTTGAAAATGGAAACTATTTTCATAGAAAATTATTTTTCCATGATAGTGTATGATATGAGGAATGTATCCTCAAAGTTTCGTAATTTTTTGAATTTTCTGGAATTTTCTAGGAGTCTCTGAATTTCCGGAAGGGAAATCGATTTCAGTGGCTGGATCGGTCCGGGACCGATCCAGGGAAGCTCTGATCGGTCTGCGGACCGATCCAGAGTATTGTGGATCGGTCTGCAGACCGATCCAGTGAGTTCGGGACCGATCCAGAGGGGTTCTGATCGGTCCGGGGACCGATCAGGGCGTGCCAACCTGCTGAATTTCAGCTGTTGTCTGAAATTTCAGTTATGGAAGTTGTGATTTTGGATTTCTAAAGGTTTGGAACTCTCAAAGACATTGTTGGTGCAATGGTCAAGGGGGAGTTGACCTTTAAGGGGGAGTTTTTACCTAATTGTCAAGGGGGAGTTGACTTTTAGGGGGAGTTTTTACTCCTTAAAACTTTTGAGGATTAGTGATATGAGATTATCACTAAGTTGATTGTTGAGTTTAGTATCAAGGGGGAAATTAAGAGTTTCAATGAAAGGTATGGGACTTTCATTAGGAAGAAACTTTTGACCTTGATATCCTCCTTTTACTTTTTGATGTGTGTCAAAAAGGGGAGAGTGTTTATTGGAGAACCCAAGTTAGGTTATCGGGTTAACCTAAGCTAGGGGAAGAATGTCAAGGAATGTTCAAGGAAGAACATTGGAATTCTTTTTGATGTGTGTCAAAAAGGGGGAGAACTATTGGAGAACCCAAGTTAGGTTATCGGGTTAACCTAAGGGGAGAATGTCCAGAGAATGTTCAAGGAAAGAACATTGGACATTGGAAGATGGTTGGAAAACCTAAGTTAGGTTATCGGGTTAACCTAACTTGATTATAGTTTTGTCAAACATCAAAAAGGGGGAGATTGTTGGTGCAACCTTAGGTCAAGGTTGACCTGGTTGACCCGACTCGAGTTGACTTGACTCGAGTTGTATTTTGATGTTTGACTTGGGAAGATTGTTGATGCAACCTTAGGTCAAGATTGACCTAGTTGAGTTGCATGTTGATGTTTGACACTCGTGGAAGAGTTGTATTCTTGATGTGAGACAAGAATAGATGGTTGGGAGATTATTGGTGCAACCCTAGGTCAAGGTTGACCTGGTTGACCTGAAAAGTCCAAGTATGGAGACTTGGCAAACGGAAAAGTCCAAGCAGGGAGCTTGGCACGCGAAAAGTCCAAGTATGGAGACTTGGCACTGGAAAAGTCCAAGTACGGAGACTTGGCACGCGGAAAGTCCAAGTATGGAGACTTACGGAAAGTCACAGGAGTTTGGCAGGAGAAAGTCCCGTGAGTGAAGCGAGGGAAAGTCCCGTGAGTGAAGCCGGCAGTGAAAAGTCCCGTGAGTGAAGCCGGCAGGGAAAGACCTAGTGAGTGAAGCTGGCAGGTGAAATCAGTGAAGCCGGTGAAAATCCTAGTGAGTGAAGCTAGGTGAAAGGGAAAGTCCCGTGAGTGAAGCTGGGAAAGTCCCGGTAAGTGAAGCCAGGGGGAAAGTCCTAACTGGGATGTTAGGCGGTGTGGAAATCCGTGAGTAAAGCCGGTGAAAGTCCCGTAAGTGAAGCCGGGCGAGGAAAATCCAGATGGATCGGGATGATCGGACATCCGGTGTTGAGGAAAGTCCAAGTAGGTCAAAGGATTGACCGGACACTGGGTGGAGTTCTAGCAGTCAAGGGAGTGACCGGATGCTAGGGATGAAGTACCAATAGGTCAAGGTTGACGGATATTGGTTTGAAGTCTTGGGACTTGGTTTGGGCCAAACCCAAGCTGGATCGGTCACCGACCGATCCAATGTCTGTTGCCTCGATCGGTCCGGTGACCGATCGGGCGTGGTATCTCGATCGGTCTGGTGACCGATCGCCAGCAACAGGCAAGAGAGGCAGCCGATCGGTCCACATCGATCAGTTATGTCCCGATCGGGGGACCGATCAGACGGCGTCGCCGAAAGCAGGGTTGGGATCGGTCGTGGACCGATCCATGTTTGATCGGTCCACGCACCGATCGTAACCCGCATGTAAGGTGGGCGGCAGAAAGCGATCGGTCCGGGACCGATCGAATAGGTCGATCGGTCCCCGACCGATCAGTAAGCCCGCAACCTCAGATTTCTGTGTTTTCTTCGCTTTCTTGCAGTATAAATGAGGGCTGACTTGGTGAAATCTCTCCGCCTGCCACGCTTCTTCCTTCGAAGTTCTCTCTCAAGCTTCGCTTCCGTGCTCCGAAGCTTCTTGAGCTCAACCGCAAGCTTTGCGTGAGCTTCCCGACAGGTTTTTTTCGATGGCTTGTTGTTGCATCTGTCCGTGAAGTTGCTACTTCATCCGGACCCCGAGAAGGCGAGTTAGTGTTTGTACATTGTTCTTATCTTTCTACTTGTATTCCTTGTATTCTATCTTGTTGTTGCAAGTTATTGTGGCGAGGTTTCTCCACCCACAAGGAGTATATTGTATTAGCCGGTTCTCCGGGGACTCATCCACCGACGGATTGACCGGACTCGTCCACCTTACGGACACGCCGAGGAGTAGGAGCCCTAATCTCCGAACCTCGTTACATCCTTGCGTTGAGGTTTGTTTTTCTTCTCCTTAGTTTCTTTCTTGTATTTCCGCTGCGACTAACCTAATCGTAGGAAGAAACGCGAAAGATTTGGGGCGGCTATTCACACCCCCCTCTCTAGCCGTGTACAAAGGATCCTAACACTCATCTCCCGAGCGGACCAACCGCCAATTTTCGGAAGCCATTCTGCGAGATCCTCTGCCCAAGCACTACGTGCCCCCTACGATCGGCGAGTATAATGGAACAACGGACCCGGATGATCATTTGGGTAAGTTTGATAATATCGCCACGCTCCACCAATACACTGATGGAGTGAAGTGCCGAGTCTTCCTTACCACGCTCTCGGGATCGGCTCAGCGGTGGTTCCGTAGACTGCCGGACGGATCCATCACAAGCTTCAAGGACTTCCGAACGGCCTTCCTCCACCACTTCGCCAGCAGTCGGCGTTATCAGAAAACAAGCGTTAGCTTGTTCGCCATCAAGCAAGAACCAAAAGAATCGCTTCGAGCTTACATCCAGCGATTCAACCAAGTGGCGATGGACATCCCAACAGCCACATCGGAAACGATGATGAACGCCTTCACACAAGGCCTTGTTGATGGGGACTTCTTGGTCGCTCATCCAAAGCCGCCCGAGACTATGATCACATGCTACATCGCCAACGAAGCGCAAGCCGCTCGGAAAAAAGAAGCTCCAACCGAACGTGCACTTGTTCATGCCGAGCGAAAGCTGCACTCCGCTCAGCAACCACCTAGAGGACCAAGGGCTGAAGCAATTCGATCTCCCCACACCAGATCGCACGTGCAAGAAGTGGCTGCCGCTCGGCCCAAGCCAAAGAAGAGGTGGACCCCAATGTTCTGCAAATTCCACCAAACGGATACGCACAACACGAGGGATTGCCGAAGCCTTCCCTTTGTGTCCAATCCTGTTCCCCGGAGAGCCGAACGACGGTCTCCTCCCCTCAACACGAGGCAAAGGACCCAGGAAGCCGACCGGACCCGCATAGAGAGGCGACATCACCATACGTCCGATCGGCATAGATCCCCAAGACAGGAGAGTCGCCGGACGTCCAGGGAACGGTCCCGACCATCCACTCGGGAGGAAGAAAACAGGAGCAATACTTCCCGGGGCGAAATCAACGTTATTGCTGGTGGGCCGACCGGAGGAGACTCCAACCGAGCAAGAAAGGCAGGCGTTCGGCAGCTGCAGATCCATACGGTCGGCTGTAGCCAAGAGCGGGCAAGTGGACCGGAAATCACTTTCGGTCCCGGAGACTTGGAAGGAGTAGAAGTACCCCACGACGACGCGCTGCTCATTAAAGCGGTAATAGCAAATTACACCATTCACCGCATATTTGTTGACACAGGGAGCTCGGTCAACATACTATTCAAGAAGGCGTTCGATCTCCAAATTGATCGAGCCGAGCTTCAATGACGACCCCGCTCTGGGTTTACGGCAATGAAGTTAGGTCGCTGACAAATCCGGCCACACCGAGAAGAGCCGCCAGAGGACCAGACAACAACTGTGGTGGTTGACTCTCCTCATCCTACAACGTCATTTTGGGACCAGGCCGGCGAATTCCGAGCGGTTGTCTCAACCTTCCACCGGAAGATAAAATTTCGTGGAGGACAAAGTTGGAGAAGTGCGGGAGATCAACTAGCTCGGCGTTGCTATATAGAGATGATCCGAAGAGGCTTCTTCCGCTCGGAAGGTCCCCGAATCGAGGTACACGCCATAACCGAGAAACCTCCGCTTTAATTTATGATGAAAAGGAGGAAGTTCAGATCCATCCGACCCGATCGGAGGCCACCACTTTCATCGCCTCGGATCTAGAGGAAAAAAAGAAGAAGCTGATCCAATGCCTCCAGAAAATCATGATGTCTTTGTTTGGTCGACACACGAGTTGCCGAATTTCGCCTAGCCTAGCGCAACATGAGTTGCATGTCCGACGACGCCGGCCAAAAGCAGAAAAAGAGATTTTAGCGGAGCGAATGCCATAATCCGCGGAAGTAGAGAAACTTCGGAGGCCGCCACATACGCGAGGTGCAGTTCCGAGCTGGCTAGCCAACGTGGTATTGGTCTCCAAGCCGGGCAAGTGGCGAGGTTGCATTGACTTTCGGGACTTAAACAAAGCATGTCCCAAAGATTTTTATCCTCTGCCGATAGATAGATTGGACTCTGGATGTGAGTTAATTGCATGCTCGACGCCTACCGGGCTATCACTGTGCCGCCCGCGAAGATCAAGAAAAGGTGAGCTTCATACGCCGGCACATATTGCTACAATGTGATGCCGCTCGGATTGATCGGGCCACCTATCAGCTTGATGAACAAGGTATTCAAGGAGCGATCGGGCGGAACTCGAAGTTTACGTGGGCGACATTCTTATCAAATCCGTCCGAGCGGCCGATCTTTTCAAGGATATGGAAGAAACCTTCCAAACACTGCAAATATGGAGTCAAGCTAAATCCCGAAATGCCTGTTCGGAGCTAAAGGAGGTCTTGGGGTATATAGTGACCGAGCGGGATCAAGCAAATCCCAACAAGGTGAAAGCTCGCAAGACATGCTTCCTCCCAAAAACACAAGGGAAGTGCAACGGTTGACCGGTCGGATAAGCTTGTCCAGATTCATCTGCCGACCGGAGCCTGCCATTCTTCAAGATCCTACGCAGAGCTACTAAGTTCCAGTGGAACGAAGAGTGTGACCGAGCATTTGAAGAGTTGAAAACATATCTGAATTCCCTGCCTGTACTGGCCAAGCCGATCGGAGGTGAGTCACTGTATATGTATTTGTCGTCAACTGAACTTGTAGGCTCGAACGGTGAGGAGCAGTCGGTGTATTTCTAGAGCCATATTTTGAAAGATCTTGAATCTCGCTACACTGGTCTCAAGAAGCTTGCTTTCGCATTGGTTCTAGCCGCTAGGAGGCTTCGCATGAACTTCTTGGCCCACACAATCATTGTCATGACCAACTCCCTCGAGAGTCTTGAATCCGAGCGTCGGCGGCTTATCAAGTGGACGACGGAGCTAAGCGAATTCGACATCCAGGCCCAATCCTTGGCTGATTTTGTGACCGAAGTGCAGAGGCCCGAGCCGGAAGCTCTGTGGAAGATATATGTGGATGGGTCTTCCACTCGACTCGGAAGCGGGATTGGGATATTACTTATCTCACCGCAAGAAGAAAAGATGCACCTATCCGTCCGGCTGGACTACAAGGCCACCAACAATGAGGCAGAGTATGAGGCCCTTATAGCCGGATTACAGGCGGCACGACATGTGGGGGCCGGTCGGGTAACTCTCTATTCGGATTCACAGTTGGCCGCTCAGCAACTTTCCGGCACCTTTGAAATCAACTGTGTTCGGCTTAAACTCTACGCTGAGGCCTTTGAGAAACTCAAAGCTACTTTCCGAGAGGTGCTTATTCAGAAGATTCCCCGAACGGAGAACCAGGCGGCCGATGAGTTGGCCAAACTCGCGAGCTCAATAACGCCGATCGCCATTCAGCAGCCAATTGAAAAAACGCTGATGGTGGCGCATGTCGACCGGATGCAAGGCCTCGCGTTTCCAAGTGACTGGAGGACACCTATTATAGAATTCCTCCGTTCGGGCACCACACCATCCGATGAATATGCAGCCCGGCTCCTCAGAAGAAGAGCCGGTCGGTTTACACTCATCGGAGATCAGCTTTACAAGAAAGCTTTCTCGCGCCCTCTGCTAAAATGTGTAAGCTCGAGGACTCAGCACATCCTCCAGGAAGTACATCAAGGATCATGTGGAGGTCATCCGGGCGGACGTCGTTAGCAGAAGATCCTTTTGGCCGGATACTTTTGGCCAACTTTACAAGCAGATGCTGCTCTACAGCCTTCCATGCCAGAAGTATCACAACTTCTCCCACCGACCGGCAGAGGAGATGAAGGCATCAACCATCTCATGTCCGTTCGATCAGTGGGGAATGGATATTGTAGGTCCATTTCCGATGGCGATCGGGCAGAGGAAATTTTTACTAGTGGCGGTAGACTATTTCTCCAAGTGGGTGGAGGCCGAGCCGCTGGCAAAGATCACTGAGCAAATGGTTAAAAAATTCATTTGGCAGCACATCATTTGTCGGTTCGGCATCCCTCGCCGATTGGTGTCCGACAACGGGCGGCAGTTCACAGGGAAGATGTTGGAGGATTGGTGCCAAAGCTACGGCATTGAGCATATCCTCAGAGCAACGGTCAAGCTGAAGTCGCCAACCGGGAAATTCTTCGTATTCTGCGCGCTCGGCTCGACCATTTAGGAGGGAGTTGGCCGGACGAGGTGCCGAGCGTCTTGTGGGCTATCCGAACGACGCCAAAAGAAGGGACGGGAGTCACACCGTTCCATTTGGTATATGGCGGTGAGGCTGTCATACCGGTCGAAGTCGGCGTTGAGTCAGCCAGGATCCAGAACTATGATGATGACAACACCGAACGAAGAAACATAGAGCTGGACTTGGTAGAAGAGGAGAGGGCAAAGGCGTCCGTTCGGCTGATGGCGTACCGTCAGCGGATGAAGCAAAACTACAACCGGCGCGTAATTCCCAGATCGTTCCAAGTCGGCGATCTCGTCTGGAAGAAAGTCAAGCCGGTCGGCGACGTCGGCAAGCTTGAAGCGCCATGGGCAGGCCCTTTCAAAATCATCGAGAAGCTCGCTCGCCAGACATTATCCGGAGGATGAGGACGGACTAGATAGACCGTGGAGCGAACCACCTCCAGCCTTACCGAAGCGTGAAAGGTTCTCCAGAATCACCCCTGTTTTCACTAAATACTTGAAATGCGAGATGAAAAGTCAAAGGAGCGAATATAAGGCATTATCATCGTGGCGAAGGCCCCCAGGCCGATCGGCCGGGAGGTTTATGTGGTTAGACTTGTAAGCAAATAACCCGTGCCGTTCGGCCGGAATTAAATTGGTCAAGCCAAACGCTCGAAGATCGAAGGCCCCGTACCCTTCGAACGGAGGTATATTATCCGAGCCAAAATACTCGATGAAGTAGATCCTGAGCCGTGCGGCCAGGAGGGCATTATCCAAGCTGGGGGAAAGGCGAAGAGCAACTCCGAACGGAAGTGTCAAAATTAGCCTTGACGGCCGTCTAGCCCAGACGTTAAACCGCAGAGCCGCGCCGACCGGCTATAAATATCCGCGCCGACGAGCACCGTCGTTAAAAATCAAGAGACGAGCCGGCGTCTATAAACCCTCCGAGCGGAATACCGACGAGCTCCGTCGTTAAAGATCGAGAGCCGCGCCGACCGGCTATAAATATCCGCGCCGACGAGCACCGTCGTTAAAAATCAAGAGACGAGCCGGCGTCTATAACCCCTCCGAGCGGAATACCGACGAGCTCCGTCGTTAAAGATCGAGAGCCGCGCCGACCGGCTATAAATATCCGCGCCGACGAGCACCGTCGTTAAAAATCAAGAGACGAGCCGGCGTCTATAAACCCTCCGAGCGGAATACCGACGAGCTCCGTCGTTAAAGATCGAGAGCCGCGCCGACGAGCACCGTCGTTAAAAATCAAGAGACGAGCCGGCGTCTATAAACCCTCCGAGCGGAATACCGACGAGCTCCGTCGTTAAAGATCGAGAGCCGCGCCGACCGGCTATAAATATCCGCGCCGACGAGCACCGTCGTTAAAAATCAAGAGACGAGCCGGCGTCTATAAACCCTCCGAGCGGAATACCGACGAGCCCCGTCGTTAAAGATCGAGAGCCGCGCCGACCGGCTATAAATATCCGCGCCGACGAGCACCGTCGTTAAAAATCAAGAGACGAGCCGGCGTCTATAAACCCTCCGAGCGGAATACCGACGAGCTCCGTCGTTAAAGATCGAGAGCCGCGCCGACCGGCTATAAATATCCGCGCGGAAAATCAAGAGACGAGCCGGCATCTATAAATAATCCGAGCGGAATATCGTCGACACTGCGATTATTCGTATTCCCCGCCGATTCAGACCGAAGCTATTTTCCGATCGGACTCGAGGTATAAAAGGTTCGGATCGGCTTATAGCGAGCGATTCTGGCTAGCAGCCCAGATTGATATTCGGCCGGACGGAAGAGCTGGGGAAAACACTTCATTCTGGAAGAATGCACCTCGAATGCCCAAGGTATGATGTGATAGAAGACGAGCGGACCGTACAAGTGTTAGCCAGGGAACAGTGCAAAAAGATAGGGTACACGAAAGGAAAGCATTTCATTAAAATTAGAACCTTAGGTCGAGTGGCCTAAGTACAAAAAGGTTCATGTTCAGCCGAGTGGCGAAATTACAAAAATTACTCGATGTAGTCGTAGAGGTCCCTCGGAATGTTGCTCAGGAGCTCCACTTGATCGCCGGCTGGAATATTGGTGGACTCCGGAAGAAGGCCCTTCGACTTCAGATAGGTCATAGTGGCCGTAATTGCCAGGTCGAAAGCCGAGTACATCCGCTCGCAAATTTTCTCCGAGAACTCGGGCGATCGGATGTAACTTTGTCGGAGAGCGGCGACTCGGCTCGGCTCGGCATCCTGGTATTCCTTGAAGGTTGCCTGGGAGCTTGTCAGGGCCTCATTCAGACGTTCAATCTTCTCCGCATCGGCCGCGCGGTCGAGCTGCTCCGTCAGCTCCTTTATCTTCAACTCCAGGCCCCGGGCCTCCACGTTTTTCTTCTCCAGATCGGAGATGGCTGTGTTCTTCCGAGTGGTGGCCAGAGTTATCTTTGTGTCAAGCGACTTGACCTGTCGCTCGGACTCGGCTAGGGCGTGGGCCTGATCAGCTGTTTTCTTCTGCTCAGCAGCTAGCAGAGTTTGAGTTTTCTTCAGCTCTTTTTGCAACTCGGAGTAGGAAGGTCCTTGGGAGCCGCTCGGACCACCTGCCGCCCGCAGTTGTCTTATCTCCTCGTCCGCCATAGCCAGACGGTTGGAAACTGCTATCTCTTCCACCCACCTCTGAAACGAGAAGGCGCAGTTGTTAGAAGCCGAGCGGAAATATTTTAGGTAAAACAAAAAACAAAAAACAACGAAGAACTTACCCCCGTAGCCGATTGCCTGTCGCTGTTGGCTAAGTCCTGGAGAGGGATAAGAGCTACGCGCGCCCGAGCGTCGGGCCCTTTCAAAGTAACGGTGTGCTCGGGCACGGTCCCCGCCCCTCTTGATCGGAAGATGAAGAGTAACCATATTGTGCGGCCGTGACCAGGGATCGCCCGGGATCGCGCAGAAGACCGCGAATGGATGGTCGAACGTTGACCGAAGCGAGCGGGGGAGAGTGTCGACGAGTGGCCTCGACCGAGCGTCGTCGTCAAGGCGTCCGGTCGATGATCTCGGGCACCGCCTTCCCTTTCGCAGTCGAGGCGGCCCGGTCAGAGGGTTGGACCGCGGAGGTAGCCGAGCGTAGCGGGGTCTCCACTCGGCGTCTCTTTTGCAGTGGCTGATCCTCCTCCCGAACGGACCCTTCCTCGGGGGCCGTTGGTTCCCTGGAGGGGGTAGCGCCGCTGTCCACATGCTGTTGAGAGGCCGGCCGATTCAGCCTGGGTGCCGCTTTCTCCTTCGTGAGAACCGACCGGCTGAATACCCAGCGTCTCCATTCTGCCTTTCTCTTTAGAACGCCGGCCATCACGAGTCCATGACGATGTCTGCATGAAGAGAAAAAGAAATCAGTTAGCAATTAAAGCAAGTGCCAAAGCAAAGTTCTTACCGAAGCCGGTCGGAAGTGGGGTCCGTATAGGACTCAGCCCAAAAATGTACATCACTCCCTCGTGAAGAAGCTTGTTGATGTCAAGTCGTAGACCGGTAGTACATTTGTGGCGTGAAGATAGTCCGGTCGGTTCTTGAATTTCTTCGGGAGGGAGGTAGTGACTTGCCACTGGGTCGGAAAGTTGGGCATGCGGAGGTAGAAATAATAGTCCTTCCAATGTTTATTGGAAGTGGGTAGTTTATTGAAGAAGACTGAACCGGGCCGAGCTTGGAACATAAAGGTGCCTCGGCTTGCTTAGGATAATAGAAATAAAGAAGACCTCCGGGAGGGGAATGTTGTGAATCTTGAACAAAACGACAACGCCGCAGAGGAGACGAAGGTGTTTGGTACTAAACTTCCGAGCGGCACGCCAAAATAATTGCGACGCCCGCTATAAAAGGATGGACGGGAACCGCAGATGTAAATTGGTCGCGAAGACACGAAACCACTGCGGTGGTGGCCGAGGACCAGCTAGCGAACTCGATATCCTCGGGATTTCAAATTGTCACCAAAATATCAAAATCCGTTGTTCAAACGAGATCGCATGGTAGTATACCAGGGGCCTAAGGATTTCGGGATGAGAAGAACTGGCCATGATCGAAGAAATCAAAAGGAAGTTCCAAAGACGAAGGAATGGAATTTCAAAGACTCGAGCTAGGGGAAGAAATACGGATTAGATACCGGAAAGGAAGGAGGAGAGATCTAAAACCTTACTGAGGGGAGATGAATCGAGGAAAGGCGCCGGAGAGCGTCAGAAGGCAGCAACAAGATCGCCGGAGCTCCACAGCGCAGAGAGCAACAGTAGAGGTAACGGAGGCGTGTGAAGGCGAGAAGGAAACGAAGAATTTATAGGGTGAGGGCCGGTCGGCCTCCACCGTCGGATCCAGGTCACGGGAATCAATGCATACATCTAGCCGTTTATTTCGAATTGCTTCGGTCACATCCAAATATCATGCAACCGCCTCCGTACTCTGATGGCATTGCTCCACGTGGCAGTCAATCATTCGGAGCATTTAATGAAGGTATGATCGACATTGATGTCGAAGATTGGCGCAGAACGCGAGGAGATCCGGCGAAAGCCATCATTGATTCATTCAAGGATATCTCTGCCGCTGACCGGGCGGAGAAGATTAGCATGGAAGAGCCGTTCGGACTAGTCAGTCGGACTATGCGCCTCCTTCGACTAGACTTGAAGGGAAGGCAAGTGATCCGGTAGTAAGAGCGGGCCCCCCCTTCTCTTGCAAAGTCAACGCCAAGTGGAAGTCACCGGAACAGCCGCCCACCCAGAGGAGAGTGTGGTCCGACCGGACGGACGGCCATAGATGGCCGGTCCGACTGGACTGCCGGCCGGCCGATGGAATCGAGTACCCGGAAGGGTCCGGCCGGTTTGCACTTATAGTTGGTAGGCACCCTGTCAAATCGGGGTTCCGACGCTCAGTTAAAAAGGTCATGGACCGAGCTGACCTTTTGACCGATCACAGTCATAAAGCACCCCTGTTTGTTAGTCTCCACAAAGCACAAGTAAACCACTGCGGATGTCCGGTCGGATGTTTAGGTATCTTTCCGCTCGGACTACAAGTTTGGAGCAAAGGAAAGGGCCAGAGGATTTCTTTCTCTGACAACCTGTAGGTTTCACGTGTGTGTCATGCTCCAAATCTTGTGACAGGGGATTCTGCTGTCCCATCGAGGGCATGCTTTGACTGTAGCGATATGGGTCAGGTAAACTTTCTGACAGCCGCGTACCTAGGAAAGGACAGGTAAGCTTTCTGACAGCCGTATACCTAGGATAGGACAGGGGACACTTATGCACCTTGGTACGCGTGCCCAAACCTTTCACAGCTCTATATAAAGAACCTCAGGTTTCATCGACAGGGGATTCTGGTATGTACTCTGAGACTTCTGGAGCCACCTTGTTCATCGTGATTTACCTGACTTGAGCGTCGGAGGGTCGTCGCTGGGAATCCCCTTCCCGGCTCGACTTCTGTGCAGGATAGCCGGAGCATCTCGACACTAGTTGAAGACCTACATCAGCGAGCCTTGGAGCGTCACGTGCCCAGCGTCTGTTGACTTCTGGTTCGGACAGGATCAGATATAATAAATAAAATAAATAAATAAATTTATATTATCAAATTTAATAATTAATCAGCCAAGTTAAAAACCATTTCAAACAAACTTGCAAGCTCTAAAAAACAAAATCAAAACAAACTTAAACAACCATTTCAACAATTTGATTCATTTTAACTTCAACTTGGCTCAATTATCTTACTACAAAACTAAACCCACTTAACTCATCTACAACCGTATCAATATTTACCTCTTTTTCAAAACGAGTCTTGAATTTCAAATTATATCCTTTGCAAGGGATCAAATAATAATAATTTAAAAATTCAAAATATTTTCACAATTTTAAAATTCCCGAGAGCATTAAGAAATAGTTAAAATACAGGATAACAAATCTCAAATTACTCTTCAATACCAAATAATATAAAAAGGTTCATCTGATACAGACTTATACTTGGAAGCCCGGTTGACAAAAATAACGAAATCTGAACACTAAACTGGACAAAATCTATGATATTGAATCATCATCAAATCCTACACCAAATAATTTACTTGCACGACATCCAATCTGCATCAGCATCTATCTGTTCTTCAAATACTTCTAAATTAAAGAGTTTATTTGACCCCTCAATCAAAGGTGTGGACAATCAATCGTAATATTAGCTTCTGAGACTTTGCAGTCGGAAACATACAAAAACAGTGGTAATATTCCCTAGTTCAACTCAAATCTTGCTTCAGTTGCTCCAAATCTCCACGAAGTAAACGAAACAAGTTGACAAAATATCAGGTTGTGTCATGATGGAAACTCAAACTGCGTGTTGAATTGCTTAAGCTTCTTTCCTGGTTATCCTGTTGTTGTTCAAAGTCATAGTTACATGCTCTTGCGGATGTGTTAGTGAATGGAGAGAGAAATTGAAAGGGAGGCGTAGCAAACCTGAAGCAGTAAATGCCAAGCGCGCTTGTGATCTCATGAATGACAGAGGTTGCAAAGTGCAGATAAAGCGACACTGGTTATACAAGAAATGAAACAATTTTTTATGGCATCAGATGATGTTCATAAAGGTATTGAAACTAAGAAGATTAGCCGTTGAATGTGGAAGGCTATGGGCAGGGGGATTAAGGGGGTAAATTGACTCGAATAAAAATACTCCATAGTTTCAAGATGCACATTGTTTTAATTTTTACAGACTAAAAGACGAATTGCTATTTTTAATCCTAAACCAACAACAGGAGAAGAAACAACACAAAGACCAAAGTCACAATGTCATAAGAAATATTTCACATTGTTAAGCTTTATCAGAGCGAAGACATTAACAAGAATTAATCTATTAGTGATAGTAGTTACCTGTGAATAGACAGTAGAAAACAAGAACCACTTGTTCATCGACCAGAGGAGCTCTGCAGGCAAGAAAAAAATTTGAAAACACAATAATTATGAAATCTAGCGGTCCTAAAGTATATACATACCCATCGTTGAGTTTGGCAGTGAGAGCATTCGCTATGGCAAGTGGAAGAAACAGCAGGGACTGTTAAGGGAGAGAGATAGAGTTAATAACTATACGACAACTTATAGTACTTTGCTTTCGCTACCAACAATTTCCTCAAGGTTAATGAATGCAAAGGTGAAGATTTCAAGCGCTCAAGTGCGAGATCTATAAAATCTGTAAATATGCATGATGGAATAAGTAGATACCATGCACATTCCAGTTTTTAAACCTTTGGGTTCATCACAGAGGTGAGCAAGGATCATTCTTCCCTGTCAAAACATTGATATTAGTTTCCAAGTTCCATGCTAACAAAACTGAAGCATAGCTTTCATGAAACTTACAATAAATTATTTACTAAGAAGTAGAATAAAATCAAGACCACAAAATGATGACAAATTTTTTTACAGCATATATGACATCGATGTTAATGTCATAGCAATCACCTCCTAGGAAACAAAAGTTGCATGCACACAGTTACACACAATACGTTCAAAAGCCTGTAAATTGTTAGTATGCTTACCACTAGAAATCCGAATGCAAATCCAGTTCCAGTTACAAGTAAATGAGGATAATTACGCATAATGTCGGAAGGCGACAAATATGACCTGAGATCATAATAGAATGGTATCATGACACACTAAAACTACATCTCGTAAAACAATCAACTAAGTACTAACGTATACAAACCAGATAAGAACTCCAGCCATGAGTACACCAAAAGGAAATAGCTGTCAATAAAAGAAACCACATTATTCAACCCCCAAAAGCAAGTTCATCAAGTATTGATGTACATCCATGATTTAGAACTGAATGAATTACCATAGCTAAGGCCAAAATCATGCTTCCTTTTTTTGCTTGGACAACCTTCTGGACATTGCTAATGCTGCCAAATAGAAGTGAAGTTAATTTTGCAGCTATTTGCTTAAATAGCAAAAGAGAAATTGAATTGATTTCTTGAAACTTCTAGGGATAGTTCCTGTTGAAAAGAAAAGAGGAAAGCACCAAAACTATATGCATCTTCTCCATGCAAGTCTTTCTGGATATGTTTTAAGTGCATCACAGAAATAGAAAGAAAAAAAAGCTATCTGAACCTCACACTAAACAGAAAATGGCTTCAATTAGGCTACTCAAATTAAAACAATAGCTTGTATCATGGTGGAAGATATATTTGTCAGCAAAGTTAAAGCCTAAGATTACTAAGGTAGAAGAAGAAAAAACACAAGAGAAAGGGATACTTACTTGGAACTGAGAGTAGGAACCACAGCAAAAGCAATCATCAGAACTAGCACAATGACATACACTGGGATCTCTGGTTATACCAGCAAGTAGCAAAATAAGTCTTAATTCAGATATCACAAGGTATAAGTTGTATTATAAACTTTTAGGAAAAAACATATTTAATAAAGTATCAGAAATTCCCAAAAAAATCTCTCAAAGAAGCTCCCAGTAAAAGTCTTTAAAGCTCAATTGGACTTATTAAGAAAACTCACACATAACAGCTTGATGTTTGAAAGAATCAACCAAGCAAAATGGCTTTTGTCAACAAATACTTAATCTGCTTAGATACTTATCATAACAGCTTTCGAGGCCTTTATTCCTATGTTTGAAGAACTAGAGTAAATTTTAAATAATAAGTAATAACTTAGACCCTTATGATATTACAGAATTCAAGGGAATTTTTTTTCTGAAAATTCTTCAAAAAAAAAAAACTTTTAAAAATGTAATGGTGTCAGCTTTACCAGGAAGAAATGGCACCCAACCAAAAAGAGGAATTGACTTTCGGAAATCCTGTGCCCACCACTCAGCTCCTGTACACAAAGGAAAACGAACACAGCAGCATTTTGAAAAAAGATGATCAGTCCAACACAAAAGAAGTGGCTAACAAATGAACTGAGAAAAAGGCAGAAGACTAATATTTTCTGTCAGTGCAAAAGGAATTCAAAGTTCACGTACCCAAAAAGAATGTCAGCCAGTGGCAAACATAGATAAGCATGAGGCCTTCGGTAGGCCCATTAAGTATAGGAAGGATGAGTGTATTTGTAAAGAAGCTGGTAAAATAAAAATTAAAAAAAAATCAATAAATGAACCGCTATCAAACATAATAATAGCAATAAAACCACATTCTACAATAGCTAGACGTAAAGATCACCTGAAACCGAGACAACCATTTATGACAAAAGCCAATTTGCCAAACATATTTAATGAGGTCCAACATATCATCAAACATAGCTAATAAGCATCAAAGCAGATCTGTTTTGTTGTAAACAAACACCCATATATATTTAGATCTGATTCTTCTACTAATGCAAAATATACTTTCTTGTCTCAGATAGCTGCTGCATGATGAACGTTTTAAGCTGAATATTTCAAAATATGACGCAAGTTTTAACCTGAGACATTAACTGGCTGATAGTCATGAAGTTTCATAATCAACCAATACAATTCATGCGATTCAGTGTTAGTCAAACGTGCTTATGAAAAAGAAACACAAGCAAATTAGGTATCAAATGACATCAAATTGAGATTATTTTCATTAAGCAATCCACCATAGGTACCATACAAAATGTAAGGCATGATTAAAGGAAATGATGGCCAAATAAAGGAATACTTCAGAAAGTACCAAAAAACAATCTTAACTATAAAAAAACAAATGAATGAATATCAAGATCTAAGAAGAAGAACCCACTGTTCCCATGTTGCAAAGTAAAATGGAATAGCTGCAATCACCCAAAACCAGAAAGTTGACCTGCCACACATAATAGTGCTCCCAAATGCCAAGGCTTCAAACTAGTGAGAAAAATAAAAGAAAAATTGAAGATCACAAATGATAACATAATACAAAGACTATAGGTTAACATAAAAAAGATGAGATGAGAGAGCATACAGCACATGCAAGTGCATCACATCCTGCAATCACATAGTTTTAAAGTATTAAGAATAAGAACAAATCATAAATTAACCAGGTTAACCATTCTGGTAGAATAAATACCATGATCAAAAAGTTCACCCAGAGGACTAGATGAATTGGTACGCCTAGCTTGTTTACCATCAACAGCATCAAAAGTCTGGAACCGAAAAATATTTTGGCATGTGAAGTTAGTTGAAAGCAAGAATACTATAAGCCACAAGTGAAGAAGAAAAAATATAAAAGTAGGCATACAAGCATCAAATGAAAGGCACAATCAAATCAACACAGTAATGGCAAAACAGTCCTACAATGACAAAATCAATTGAGAACATTAGCAACTTCCAATTGGAGTAGCTTATTAGTCTCCACAATAGGCCCACAAAATATTATGCATAAAAAATTGGATCTAATGCTCTGTTTACCCCATAGAGGGAGAGGGAGAGAGAGGGAGAGAGTGGATAGAGGGGGAAAAATCACCTATGGAAACACGTCCACCACCACCAACAACCAAGCCTTATCCCACTAGGTAGGGTCAGCTATATGGATTCTTTTACCACATTGAGCTCTATATCCACTATATCATCATCTATACTTAAATAAATTTTATCTTATTTTATTGTTGCAAACCAAATCTTTTTTTGTCTTCGTCTTCCTAGTTTGATATATGTTTGCCATAATTTCACATCGCTTAACTGGAGCATTTATTGGTCGTCTAAGTGCATGTCCGTACCATCTTAAACGTCTCTCGGAGTTTTCCCTCAATAGATGTAACTCCGACTTTCTCTCTAATGTTCTCATTTCTTAGTCTGTCCATACTCATATATCCACACATCCAACTTAACATCCTCATCTCTACAACTTTCATCTTCTGCTTATGTGCTCGAATCATAACCAAATATTTAACTCCATATAACATAGCAGGTCTAACTGCGATTTTCTAAAACTTTTCTTTAAACTTTAGAGGTACTTTACGTTAAAAAAAACACTCGACGCTCTCCTCCATTTCAACTATCCTGCTTGTATTCTATGTAAGGCATCTCTCAATCCCTCTATCGTTTTATAAAAATGATCCTAAATATTTAAAGCTCTCGATTTCGGGGAACTCATCATCTCCTATCTTAACAATTATCTCATAACGTCTAATATTGCTAAACTTAAATTCCATATATTCTACCTTTATTCTACTAAGTCTAAAACCTTTCCTTCTAATATATGCCACCAAGATTCTAATTTAGCATTTACTCCTTCACGTGTTTCATCTATTAAAACAATATCATTTGCAAACAACATACACCACGATACTGTCTTGAATGTGTGTAGCAAGTTCGTTCATATTTAGTGTAAAAAGATAGAGACTTAGAGTTTATCCTTGATGTAACACTATCTTTTGGAAATATTTCAATTACTCCGCCTGAAGTCTTTACTTTGGTTGTTACATCCTCGTACATATCCTTAATTAGTTCAATATATGTTACGCTAGCACTTCTTTTAATTCTCCATATAATTTCTCTTGAAACTCTATTATAATCTTTTTCTAAGTCAATGAATATCATGTATAGATCTTATTTTTGCTCTCGATATTTTTCAATTAGTTGTCTAAGAAAATGTATAGCTTCTATTGTCGACCTTCCCGGCATGAACCCAAATTAATTTCAATCACCATGGTCTCAATCTTTTTCCTATGACTTTTCCCAAAGTTTTATGGTATGACTCGTTAGTTTAATACCCCTATAGTTTGCACAATTTTGTACGTCTCCCTTATTCTTATATAAAAGAACTAGAATACTTACCCTCCATTGATCAAACCATTTTTTTCCTTTTTTAATATTATGTTAAATAATTTTGTAAGTCATTCAATACCTTGTTTCCCTATGCACTTTCATACCTATATTGGAATATCATCAGATCCAACGGCTTTTCCATTGTGCATCCCATTTAAAATTTGTTCAAATGAAGTTTGAATTCTATGATAAAATTTAAATTTCTATATTCATTTGACCTACTTAAATTACCTAAGTTAAGTTACTCACCTAAACTATTATTAAAAAGTTGATGAAAATACCTCTTCAATGCTCTTTTATTTCTCCATCGTTTATCAATATCCTATTACATTCATCTTTAATACATTTTATTTGAAAAATATCTCTTGTCTTCCTTAAACTATTATATAAATGTCTCTTTCCCATTTTTTTAATCCAATTTTTGATATAATTGTTTAAAAGTTTCGCTTCATTTGCTACTTTCTTAGCCTCTTTATTGACTATTGCATATTTTTTAAAATTTTTCTCGTTCTTATAAATATATAATTCCTTATAAATTGTTTGTTTTTCCTTCACTTTTTCTTGTACTTTCTCATTCCACCACCAAGATTCCTTATTTAGTAGTGCATGTCCCTTTGTGTACACTCTTAGATACTATTTTCAACTTTAATATCATCTTATCTTATGTCGTATTAGAGTCGCCATATATTTCACCTAATACTTGTACTCCTACCTTCTCCTTAAATATATTTTACTTCCTATCCTTGTGTATATCCAACATTACTAATCTATGTTGGGTAGGTAAGCTTTCTCAAGGATGACCTAGCAATCTTTACAAATTTTTCTTTCTTCCTAACCATAAGAAAGTCAATTTGCAATTTATTATTCCCACTTTTGAACGTGACTAAATGCTCTTCTCGTTTCTTAAAAAATGTATTAGCTAATATAAGATCATATGCTATCGTAAAATCTAATATAGTTTTCCCTTCTTCATTTCTAATTCCAAACTCATAACCCCCTTGTACCCTCTCATATTCCTCATTTTTCACTCTGACATGCCCATTTAGATCACCTTCTATTAAAATCATTTCATTTGGCAGAATGTTTTATAATACTTCATCTAAGTTGTCCCAAAACTTTAATTTGGTAACTTCATCTAATCCTACTTGTGGTGCACATAAGCTAATTATGCTCATAATTTCGTTCACCACTATTATTTTAATGGCTATAATTTAATCTCCTTTTCTAACTACTCCTACAAATTCATCCTTTAACGAACTATCTATAATAATACCCACTTCATTTCTTGTTTTACTCTTTCCTGTGTACCATAACTTAAAATCTAAATTTTCTATCATCTTAGTCTTCTCGCCTACCCATTTTGTCTCTTGTACACACAAAATACTAATTCTCCTCCTAATCATCATATCTACTACCTCCATTGAAACACGTCCACCATGGAAAAGAAAAGGAAAAAAAGAGAGAAAGAGGGAAAAAGAAGAGGCGTGGAATGGGAAAGGGAAAGAAGGGACTCCGTGACTTGGCCACCAGATTGCAGCTAGGTCCGGGCCACAAGCTAGCATTCGCAAACTTGCAAGCTTGCAGCTAGGCCACAAGCTCGTTGTTGGCTATTGTTGATTCACCAGAGAGCTTTGCTTGGGAGGAAAAAGAACTCCATTTCCCATATTTCAGGTGGGTGAAAAATTGGTCCAAATTTGATCAACCAACATATTTTAATTCCATTTGTTCCCTAATTTTGCGTAAGTAAATGGAGAAAAGTATCTTGAGTCTCCTGCAGTAAATCGTTTCTCTAATTCATCCTTTGGGTAAACAAAGCATAAGTGAAAAGAGGTAATTATGAAAGTCACTAACAAGATGCAATAACAGTTCTCTTAGAAGCACATAGAATTGCAAAATTCACTTCAGAAAGAAGATATTGACAAAACAAATACAAGCATAAATTGATTCCAAAGTCAACACATAAAACAGAAAAGACTTGGCCCAAAAGTAAAAAAAAAAAAAAAGAAGGTAGAATTATAGGTTTCAATGAACAATCTTGGTGAAATTCTCAAAGTTCAACAATGCTAGTGAAAAGTAACTGATATGGAAATTCTTAAAGATGCTTAACTTATTACTCGAATCATTTTTATCTCTTTTTTTACTCTTTGTTTTGTTGTCGCACAAGCAACATAGCAAAGTATGTGCCTGACATACCAAGAAATGCCAGAAAGAATCCTTGCCTTTATCTTCTATTAGGCACATAAGGTAACCATAGAGAAGCTGCTTAACTGATATCACTTGCACAATTTTACGATGAATTGCAGAATTTGACACGCACATGCATACTGTCACAATAATTCTAAAAAAAAGATACCTGATATAGAAACAGAAGTAAACCATGGGCAAGATGCACCCATCTTGGTGGAGCAGTATCAAGACGAGGTGAATATATCTGTGAACAATAGCACAAACATGTAAAATATTGAACAAAGATAACAAAATAATGCATAAGCTGGATACAGAAAAAGATATAGACATAAGTCCAGATTCCAGAGTAGTTACGGTGCCCAGCGCAAAGGCAAAGCAGAATTCACACACAGAAAATAATTAGTTGACATGATGAACAAATAACTATCAACATAGGGTGCAGGTATAATGATAACCATAAGCAGATGATAAGAATGTGAAACAAATTTGACAAGAAAACTGATAATTAAGCTATGTAGTAATATAAACATAGTAGTTGCAAGAATCAACTCTTGTGAAACATCTACCTACAAGCTTAAACTAATAAAGAAATACTGGTTCTTTTTCCGTCTTCTTTAAAAGCAGAGGCAACTGATGAACAACAGGGAAAACGATCTACCTCCCTCTTATCTATTTAAAAACCAGCAGACAAGGTATGTGGGATTGGAACCTTAGTGGTTATGTGAAAGCATCATAACCTTAGTAGAAAACATAAATTAATCAATGTGGCATTGGAAGATAAAAGTTAACACCATTGAATATAAGAATACCTAGACAAGAGGTTCAGGTCAACTTCTTCATGTTTTTCAATGACCCAGTTTTGTGTGTACTGGTATAATTATTCATAAAGTCAATCTAAATATATGATCTGTACATTATAAGTTCTAACACAAATTTATTCAAGCCCTCACAAAATATCATGGTTCGGCTAGCAGATTCCTTGGATGATGCAAATTTCTGATGAGAAATAATTATCAAACAAAATAAATAGTTAAAAGTTATAACATTAACAGAACTGAAACGATGAACAAGGACCAAAAGGGGAATTAGGTGATCTTCACTTACATAACCAAGAAGTGCAGATAACATTAGAAACAAAAATCCTGTAAGAGTTATCTGAAGAACATATAGCAGAGTTACAGTCCTTTAGCAAGAAAGAAAGGAAGGATCTGAAATCCCAAAATAAAAATAAAAAAGATCAAGTACAGTCAGTTGTCCTCTTACCATGTTTGGTCTGGAAAAGCATCCCGATATGAAAAGATAAAATAGACGCAATAAGTCACATTAATATTCAAAATTCATACAAAGTTAAAATTTTACAGCAACGTAATTGTTTCTGATACAAGCATTAGAAAGAAAATATAATCAAATAAAGTGGAAAATTCACTCACAATATCCAAGAACAAAATACAGGAATAATTATTGTAAATTGTACAGATATTTAGTATTCGTTTTTCCTACTTAATCATCTATCCTTCTTACTAAAGGGCTTCAGGATTTTCAAGGTGTTCAACAAAATATTTGAATAAAATAGTACGAGTGAATGACTCCAAGGAAGGATCATCATGGATTGACTAACTATAAAGATTACTAGATTATCATCCTAAAACAAAAACTAACGAATTAAGAGATGTTAAAATTTTCAAACTAACAAGAACTAGAATTACAGCTTAATCTAGAAAAAAAAAACTATAATGTAAGTTCTTGGTCTGGAAACTAGGTAGGTAACAGATAAATGCCAATTAGCAGGTGAAGCAGAGAACTTACGGCATCCAAAGAGGGAAAAACGTCACGCAGCGGGTCCAAAAGGGCTGCAAGATGTACTTCGCTACCAGGGAGTGGTCCACGCCGCTGTACTTGTACTTGTGAAGCGTCGCCACTCCATGTTGCCCGATGTACCCCATCTGTCATATTCACCGCGCACGAGAAAATTATTATCAAACGACAAACGGTACGAAGATCGTAGCAATCCCAAATCCTCAAACAATATTAAAAAAAAATCAAATAGCAGGCGATTCAACCCAAGCTCCCAACTTTTTCGCAATCCCTTGAAAAGGCGTAGCCAAGCGAAATCGTACCCAAAATGGGAGCAGAAAAAAACAATAACCAACGAACGCAGACAGAAATAGAAGACGAGATGAACAGCAGGGGTGAAGAAGAGAAAGGTAGAAATTTATACACCGGGATCAGATCAGGCGAGTAGGGATGTTGACGAAGAGCGGCGAAGCTTCGACCTTTCGCCTTTCTTCTGCTTCCCTGATGGCGGCGGCGCCCTAGCAAAGGGCGCGACAGAAAGATCGGGAACGACGCTGCGACAACAACGAGCGAGGTGATGGAACGTAAAGAATGGTTAATAACAAATCAACTATGCCTATATGCTATTGATGATTTAAATAATGAGGGAAGTTTTAATCTAGATTTTATGTTTTTATAAATACATCCCTCATAGTTTTAAAATTCTCAAATTTCATACAGAGATTTTATTATTCACCCCTGCTCACCAAAAATATTTTATTAAATAGTTGTTTCACATCTCTTAACCACTCACTTGTAAAAAAAAATATTAATAAAAATGTTAATAATTAGGATGAGATTTTGAAAGCCTTCAAGCGGTATGTCAAAATTTGAAACATCGGAGGGCATGTTGAAAATTAAGCTAAATTCAGGGCAAACTAAGAAAAAAATCCCATATTTTTGGGAAAAATTTAATCAAAAGTATGAGGGGGAAAAATGGAAATATACTTAGAAGGATCACATATTAATAAAAAAATATTATAATTTAATTAAAAGTTAAAACTAATCAAATATTATTTAAAAGTTTTACAAAAAGAAGGATGAAAAGAGTAATTTTAAGATAAGGGGGGCCTCTTTGATATTGTTTAAAATAAAATGCCTTTTTCCCGAATAAAACAGACGGCATAAAAAAATCAGACGCGAAGGATTCTCCTGTCAAGCTTAGACACGGTACAGATTCTCAGGAGTAAATAAGGCAGCACTTTAATCATCATAATTTAAACTCAACAAATAAAAATATACATTAAATTCAGAGTAATAGGGTACGTTCTAAAAAAATTGCTAAAATTTCTTTTCTGGAATTCGTAAAAAGAAGAAGTTAAACTAAATATTTATTCTAGATCTTAATCTCAGGATAAGCTTAATCCCTGTATCTGTTTACTTTATGGCAAGCGATCAAAAGTGGTTCCGGATTTCCATTAATTAATTTAGCTTTATTTCTGAGACCACAATATCACATTAGAAGATGCTCAGCTCAAAGGATATGCCCTTTGTTTTATGGAATTGGATTCCCTCTGTGTTCTATTCCATATTCTACTAATTTTTTAAGCTACTTGCCTTGTGCCAAAGCTAATGAGGGAAATTATCAGTTTTCTGTGAGAGTTTATCTCAGAAAATACTTTACAGATCATTTGTATTATTCATATCCAGTTTCCAACAACAAACAATCTGAACAAAACACAGGCTAAAAGTTAATGTAAATGGATGACTGACCTCAGTTCATCCAATATGGTATTGGAATGCATAAGGGCAGACAGTAATATAATCATCAATCTGCACATTATATCACAGTATGTTAGAAGAGATTTACAAAAGAGGTAATTAATAAACATGAAGTCACTTGTGCTTGAAGTAAAGATGGTAGATGGGTTTTCTTTCCCTATTTTTTCCTCTCTTTCTTTTTTTGATCAAAGTCGGTTCTCCGCCGAAGATTTGCCAACCTATTGCTGAAGACAGCAAGGGAGTACCGAAAGCTTTAAATTCCATGCAAAAAATAACCATCCTTTCAAGTTGCAAAACATGAATTCTCTTGAAGGGAGCCTTGTGCACAAACCTCCCTGTCACCGAAAATCTCCGCACAAACAAAACCCAGTGCTGAAATGATGAAATAATGTTCAGTCTCAAACTGTTATTTCTGACTTTTCAAGCTCAGATACCAATTGCAAAGCCCTGTGACAATCACTGCAAATTCTCAAATTCTTAACTATTCTCACTTGTGATCTTGCTTCTGAACTAATTACAGCAAATCCAAGGCCAACTTTTCAATGTGTCGGTGAAGAGCCTCTTCCTTGTTCTTCTCATTCAGGTTTCTCATAACCTTTCCCTTGTCTGCTTCATATCTAACCTTCTTGACATGCTTTGCCAATTTGTCCCAAGCTTTGTAGATCTCTTTGGATCTTGGGTGTCACTGGTCACTTGCTTCGAATTCATGAACGACACCGTCCAACTCCACTGCACTGCATCCTGGCTTCTTTTGCACTCGGCATGCCTTCATCAGTGCCCTCACCTGTGCGGCTTCTGTCCATTTCCCTCTTGAGGCATACACATTAGAGAGAAGGACATAGTGACTATCATTTCCTGGGTCTAATTCAATAACCTTTTGTGCCGCCTTCTCTGCTAGTTCGACATTTCGATATGATTGGCATGCGCTCAACAAGGAACTCCAGACAACAACATCAGGCTTAATAGGCATGTTCTCGATGAGTTCATATGCTTCACTTAGTTTTCCTGCCCGACCTAACAAATCAACTACACTACCATAGTGCTCAATGCACGGAACAAGACCATACCTTTTCTGTAACAGTTCAAGAAGTTTCAGTCCCTCCGCAATAAGTCCTCCATGACTGCAGGCAGTCAGTAGGCCAATAAAGGTTACTTCATTAGGAACTGGCCCATGATTTTCCATAGAAGAGAACAGTTCGAGAGCCTCCAGACCTCGCCCATGAATAGCGAGCCCCTTAATCATTGCATTCCAAGTGGCCAAGTCTTTCTCAGGCATATCTGAAAACAGATGTTGAGATCGGTCTATGTCTCCGCAGTTTGCATACATATCAATCAGAGCAGTGCTTAAAATGGTGTTGCATTCTATTCCATTCCGCCTGATGTAAGCATGAATCCATTCACCAAGACTTAAGATGCCAATTTGAGCACAACAATTGATTAAACTAATCATCGTCACACTATCGGGCATGACTCCAACTTGCAAACTGCATCCCTGCATCAATTTAAACAACTCAATTGCCTCAACTGGTCTCTGATTCTGAGCATAGGCAGCTATCATTGCATTCCATGCTACGAGATCCTTCTCTGGAATCTGCTCAAATACTGATCGAGCCTCATCAACCCTGCCAACTTTAGCACAGAGACTCAGCAGAGCAGTTGAAACAGACGCCGAATTTGCAGACTTCAAACAGCTAATAACATGATTGAGCACATTCTCACTGACCGAGCATGCACCAGTGCAAGCAGATGCAGCAGACAACAATGTAGCATTATCAGGTCTGAATCCAGCAGTGATCATCTGTTCAAAAATCGACAATGCTTTATCATTTTGCCCATTCTCAGTGTATCCAGCAATCAAAACATTCCAGGAGACTGAATCCCTCTCAGGCATTTCATCGAATAGTTCTTGAACTGTGTTCATATCCCCTGCCCAGGCATAAGCACTCAACAGAGAGTTCCAAGAAACCACGTCTCTGCGAGGCATTTGATCGAACAAGTGTCGTGCATGGTTGACATCGCCAGAGTTCAGAAGACCCGTCATCAACATGTTCCAAGAAGTCGAATTAGGTTCTTCGATAGCCTGGAAAACCTTCCGAGCAGCTTCGTTCTCGCGGCACTTGAAGTACATGTCGACCAGCGAATTCAGCGCGATAACATGGACGGACGTCTCTCGAAGCTTCACCAAGCTTCCGTGGATCTGCCGTCCGAGGCTCAAATCTCTGAGCGCGGCGCAGGCCTTGAGGACGTAAGGGAAGGTAAAGCGATCAGGGGCGAAGCCTCGGCCGAGGACATCGCGAACGTAAAAGGCGACGGCTTGGCGGTGGAGAGAGTTGAGGGTATAAGCCCGGAGCATGGCATTGAGGAGGACGAGGTCGGGTTCGGGGAGGGAGAGGAAAAGGCGCGTCGCGTAGGCTGGGGCTCCGGCGGAGGAGCAGCCGGAGACGAGCTGGGTGAGGAGGATGCGGTCGTCGTGGAGGGAGCGGCGGAAGAGCTGAGCTTGGATTTGTTTCAGGTGGAGAACGGAGAGGTTGCGACGGAGTAGGAGGGAGATGGAGTGGTGGAGGTCATTGCTTCCCGTTGACGGGGAAGGCGGCGGCCTAAAATAGGATAAGACGACGATATCCGCCATGGCTGATTGCCTGCGGGCCGACACATTCACTACTTTTATGCATAAAAATTTGAATTGATTTAAATTATATATTTTAATATTATCATTTAATGTCGGCATCTAATATAATTTATTTTAATATGCATAAAACATTCCAAATAATTCAGTACGTTTGGAAGTTTTAATTCCAATTTTTAATCTGCAAAATAATAATAATAATAATAATAATAATAATAATAATAGGAACTAGGAAGCGAAGAAAAGGCCTTATTTCCTTGACTCCGTCGCTTTGTTTCCCACTCCGGTAAATGGCAACGGCCGATCTGAAGCTGAAGACGGCAGAAGCGGAGCAAGTGGTAGGGAAGGAGGAGGCTGAGAAGGCGGACAATAAAGATGCCGCCAACGATACTGAGACCGAGGCAAAGAAAGATTCCACGGAGGCGGAGACTGGAGAAGGAAATTGCCCCATCCGGGTCTATGCCGATGGAATCTACGATCTCTTCCACTTCGGCCACGCCAGATCTCTGGAACAGGCGAAGAAAGCGTAAGCCTTGTTGCACTCTTTGATTCCTTCTTAGTTGTTTAACTGTTGGTTTGGATTGAACTGTCCCGTGTGCTTTTTTAGTTAGCAGGGCTGTAGAAACGTGGATCTTCCATGTGTTATGCTTTATTTTCTGAAGATCTACCTATCTATTCAAATTTTGGATTTGGGAAATTGATCAATTGTTGCTTACCTGTACTGTAGGTTTCCCAACACATATCTTCTTGTGGGTTGCTGTAATGACGAAGTGACGCACAAATACAAAGGGAAGACTGTCATGACGGAAGACGAACGTTATGAGTCACTGCGTCACTGCAAGTATTGCGTTCTTTTACTTTCTCCATCGTTAGAATTGAAACTGTTCTGTATGTTAAAAGTTTTCGGTCATGAAAATTATGGAAAATGAATTAAACTATATATTCAAATAGTTTTAACTTTCTCTCGCAGGAAGTTGGTCTGCAAACAGATAAGCTAAGTTTTAACTTTCTTTTAAGAACCAATTCTTCTTAGAAATGAATTGCAATTCCACATTAGAAAAGAATTCGTATGCAACATCTAAGGTTACAACTTTCACCTATTCGTAACATTGCAAAGAAGGCAGATATGTGAGTTAGAATAGGCACACAAGTGTCATGATGATGATTTGTTGACAAAATCCTAGTAGAAATATTAAAATGTTCTAGATGTTGTTGATGTGCCAGTGCGAACTTACCTAGGCTATTCCAAAAATTGACATGATATTGATTCCTCATTCCTATAAAAAAAAAAAATATACTGCTGTAGTAGTAGTAGCTAGAAGCTTTCTTTGATTGGTTGTGCTACTTTGGACTAGTATCTTAATTTGGGTTCTGAAGATGTTGTTGATATAACACATAGTTAGGAAATTCCAAAGTGTACTTATGATATTTATTGTTGTAAAAAGTATTGCCGCTATATTAGCTAGAAGCTTTAATTGATTGGTTATTGTCCTTGCAACTAGCTATCTTGGATTGGTTCTGAAGATGTCTTGCGATTCTATTTGTCAAGTGTTTGACTTAAATGGAATGTTCAAAAGTTCATCTTTTTCGTACTACTGACCTGTTAAAAAAACTATTTTGTAACTAAAAAATGGTTCTTCTCACAGATGGGTGGATGAAGTTATACCTGATGCACCTTGGGTAATCACTCAGGAGTTCCTCGACAAGCACAAGATAGATTTTGTGGCACATGATTCTCTCCCGTAAGGTTACACAACCTAAGTGTATTACTAGTATTTGTCTAAGTTGTCTACCATCAAATATTTCAACTATATGCCAGGTTGCAAGTCTCTCCTACCTATAGTCTCTTTTGAGTTCATCCTTGTTTCTATTTTTAGCTTTTCCCTTTATAATATATAGGTATTTATCCGGGTGTTTAGATACATACCCACAACAAAAACATGGAAACAGATACTATTTTTTAAAAAAAAAAAAACATTTTTTCAAATTGCATTTTACCATTTTGTCGGGAGCTTTAACACATAAATGTTTGCCAAATGAAATTGTTTGGATTCCTCTTAAAACATTTGTTTCACTAGTAGTAGATTGTCTCTCTTATCAGGGATGCTGGATGCTTATCAAGAATATTATGGAAGAATCAAGTATCTTTATATATAATTTTTTAAAACAAAATGTGAACTCTTTTGTTTCTTTAAAAATCTATGTAGATATGCCGATGCTAGTGGAGCTGGCAATGATGTCTATGAATTTGTAAGCATTAAACAATTCTGTGATCTTACCAGTAACTATTTTCTGTGTTTCTCATCTTGTTTACTACTCATTAACACATTGTACCAGGTTAAAGTTGTTGGAAAGTTCAAAGAAACAAAGCGGACAGAAGGAATTTCTACCTCTGATCTTATAATGAGGATAGTTAAAGATTACAACAAGTATGTGATGCGTAACTTGGCCAGGGGATATACCAGGAAGGATCTAGGTGTCAGCTATATGAAGGTTGCGTGATTAGTTTTTGTAGATGTTGTATGAAAAAGTTTCTTTTTCCCACTAACTAGTCAATTTCATGTCTCAGTGCTCGTCTTTTAGCTTAGCCACATTATTCTGATGTTTAGTCATTTGTGTTGTTGTCTTTCAGGAAAAACATTTGAGGGTGAATATGGAATTCGAGAAGATCTATGACAAAGTCAAAGAGAAACAAGAAAAAGTGGGAAAGAAGGTACAATGTCTTCCTCATAGGGTGAAATTTTAATTTATGCCTTTGGTTTGTAATAAAGGATAGACTGATTATATTGGCAGAAATCTATTGCTACCATTCGTTGTTCTCATGATCAGTGTTATGATGTTCTTTTATGTCGTTTACTTATTGTACTTTGAGTGGCTTGTGCAGTTAAGTGTGCTTCATGATGAGTGGGTGGAGAATGCTGATCGCTGGGTCGTAGGTTTTCTCGAGAAGTTTGAAGAAGGTTGTCATCAGATGGTGAGCATCCTTTTTGCAGATGTTGCATGTTTGCTGCAATTGCACTGACGTTGCTCTGATCATTAGGGAGCTGTCATCAGGGAGCGAATTCAGGAGAGCCTCTTGAAAGGGCAGAAAGAACTAGGCATTTTGTACGACGACAGTGACGACAGTGACGATGAAGATGAGGAGGAAGAAGAGAGAACAAATTTTTAGCTGATGTATTCTCTGAATCCAACATTATCTGGTCTTCTGTTTTATTCTACCAAAGTTTGGCATGGTGCACAGTTGATGTCTCATCCATAAGCTTCACCGGTCAGTTGAGCAGGAGAGGAAGAGACCTCTGAATTCTGCAGCAAAGTGTAAAGTAATGAAATATGAACACTGCTTGTGGTTGATTGAAGAAAAGGCAATGCTCCAGATCTTGAGCAGAGCATTTTCAAAGCTTTTGCAACTTTTCAAGAGCCTTTTTCACCACCTCTTTTTTTTTTGTGTGCCTTGTGACCTTTCACTTATTCCAGATCAAATTGATGTGCATCTATTTCACATAGCTCAAATTGATCCAAACACAAATAAGACAAGTTGCACCCAGTTCAGGTAGATGATCAACACCTGATCCACCTCAAGTTGAATCACATCGTAAACTAGACTACCCTACGAGGGAATAGAAGCAAAGTCCAGTTTTGCCTGAGCCACAGTTTCCCCGACCAAATTAAACTGAGCCCCATAAGCTTAGAAGTTATGGTCTTATTCATAAAATTGATAGTGATCCGGTGGTAAGATGTGATCTATCAGGCAGGAGGTCAAAATAGTCAATGTCCTAGGCAGGCGTCCAATCGGGCGAACTACCTCCCCGATCAGCAGGAAGAACAACCGGTCCGACACTTCGACAGCTTGGTCAGACACCGAGCTTCCGATGCTCATAAAGCTCAGAGAAGGGAGGGATGAAGGCCGAGCGCCCTTCCCGCTCGGCTAATCAGTGAACGCAGTCTCGACCCCGACAGACAAGGCTCCCTCGCTCGGCAGGGCAGAGCCAAGTAGCAGGTCATTGACCGAGCGGACGTTCGGCCCGGGCAGTGTATCACCCAGATGATAAACTGGCCGAGCGGCTCTCCCGCTCGGCCCAATAACAGACAAAAGGGGCAGTTGGCGATATCTTCCTAGGGACCAGTGTCACTGACAGGTTACATGGTTGGCGGCATGGTCGGACAGAGAATCGTATGGGGGAAGCTTCCACTGTCGAGTCAGGGATATGCTCGGGCTATTTGAGTATGACGGCAGACACGCTTTTCTGACACGTTCTTTCCAAGCATGCTTTGAGAAGCATGCACACCTTGGGAAGCGTGCACACGCCTCCCGGTAGCCCTATATAAGGACCTTCAGGCTTCGACGGATTTATGTTCACTACTGTACCTACAGTTACGCTGCTGCTCCTTTCTTCTCTACTTCGTTCGTTTGCCGCCGGTAGCTGACTTGAGCATCGGAGAATCATCGCCAAGAAACTCTTCCCCGGCTCGACACTAACGACTTGTGGTTACAGGCTTAGCTTGTTGGAGGTCCACGTCGTCTTCAGTCGGCATCCAATCAACGTGAGTACCACCTCCATAACATCTGTCGACTCACTCTCGGACAGGATAAGATAGAATACTACTTAATCTGTTGTGACCCGACTATAAAACATTCTGAAGCTTACTCGGTAAAAAAGGCTAGTTCTAAATGGCATACTTCGTTAAAGAGAACGGAAAAAATTAAGACAGTGCCATAAGTAATAACTTTAGGAACTCTTTAGCAATTGTTAAATCATACCAATAGAGCAAACAGCTGCTCCAAATAGCTTCCACGATTAAGTTCTTCAAGTGACAAAAGGTGATTCGCTCAATTCTAAAGTCTCCGTCAATCTGCCTTTAGGCTAATATGAAGAAGATAAATTACGGATGATTAATAGTCATTAGAGCAGATGGCCAAAACATAAGGAAAGTCATACTCGAATGCGCCAAGTTCGATTCCAATACTTCATATGACAACACTCCATGTCTCAACTATCACATCGTCCCGAGAGGACACTATTAAGTTCTTTATGCTTCTTTGTACAGGTTGACAATCTAAGAACAATCCCAAGTTATTGTTGTCCCTAAACCCATTGTCGCTGGACATATCTTGCTCTTTGTTTAGCGCCATCAAATTTTCAAGTAAATAAATGGCCTCAAAATTCATATTTTCCTCTCCTCTCCTCTTAATGCGACTTGAGTAAACAAGTCTTAAAGCCTGTCCATTGCACTAGAGTAAAGCATCTTATGGATCTACATGAATGAGTTACGAAACAAAAGAAGACTTCAACAAGCAGGAAGGTCCAAGGGATATGGCCCAAGATGTTCACTGCACGCTCATGTAACTTCATCCTTTCAAGTTTCAACATTCATCTTGACTAGGTGGAAGTGCGAAAGCTTGAAAAAAAAAAGGTTCGAGATGATCTGAACCCACTTTGATCACACCATACCAGAAGCGATATAATATTGGCAATACCCACAAAAAAATCAATGATCATCAGCTTCACTAAATCTTGTTTGAATTGCAAGATAATCACTGGTCACTGAACAAAATTCCATATGCAAAAGTGTTGCAATGGGCCAAGAAAACACCGTTGCCATTATTTTCATTTTGCTTGAAATTAGTGCTGGCAAATGTAGTTTTGCAATGGTATTATTGATAATGATACTCTCAGGCCAAGTGTATTTGGTAGCCTTGGTACAAAAGCACTGGTTGAACACAGGAACTCGAAAAGATATCAATAGCCATATTCTATAATCGGAAAATTATGAATTAGAATAATCTAGGACTTTGAGTTTTTGCTGCAAATCCTTCAAGCCAAGTCTGATGGAGATGAACTAAGCTGAAGCTACCAGGGTTCCCATGCTGAGAAATGACAAATTTCAGGTACAGAAAATGAAGCTACAAAGATATTTGGGCAACAATGGTATTTTCACTTACCTTGGAGTACAGTAGAACAGTGGTTAGACAACAATTTTGTCCATCATCTGTAGAATATATATATGTGAAGGAAAATTATCAAAATGGGGAACAAGGGGGAAACAAATAACAAAGAAAACTGGGATAAAACATTTGCTCTAAATGAGAAGAAACATTATCGGTAAAATTGACACTGGAGAATAAATGGAAGGCAGAAATGGCTATATTAGTTGAATTTAAACACTCACCAGTTAGTTCCCGCTTATCAAACTTTACCAGCCACACATCCGATCCAATTTTTGAAGCAAAAACTCTATCCAGCCACACTCGGAAAACTTTTCCTTGCTTATCACCATAGCATGGTCCCAGTAATTCTATGCATTCATGAAGAGAATGTTCAACTCCGGAAGCATGAACAGCAACTCCAGTTGGTTCCTACCAGACAAATAAAAGAACTAATCAGCACATATGAACTCAAAATGTATCCATGTGTCATGTAAATTAGAAAGAATTACATTGATGTTTATGCACAAAATCATTGCAGTATTAAATATTATCCTCTTTTTTTCTTGGAGATGAAAAGAAGATGAGTTTTAGATGTCAATTTGCAAGAATTTTGTAATTCTTCTCCAGCTATCTTTTTGAAAGATAAGTTAAAACTAGAATATCTTAAAGATCATAAAGTTTATATAGACAAACTCATATACCCCTGTGTCAGATAAACTGTAAAAACTGATGAATGGAAGATGTGCTTACAAGTATGCCCTTCAAACTTTGGATGAAAGATTCAGATTTTTCCACTTCAGCTCGGAGCCACCTTTCATATGCAATAAAAAAATTTACTACTATGTTTGCTGGGGTACTGTTATCTGTCTTGCAAGATAAGAGATCCAAACCATCTCTTGGAGATGCATTAGGACCAAGCCCAAAATGGCCAATAGCTTCAATAATACCAGCTGCACATCTTTGGGTTGCATGAATTATCTTCTTGTTATCTTTTGCGTTTTCAGCATGCCACTGCAGTAATTCCTCCTGGGCATTGCTGACCTGAAATTCAAGAAGGCAAAAAAAAAAAAAAAAAGTTTAACTAAGTACACTACCAACATGCAAAGTAATTCATGGATTTTTATTATAAAACTCACCATGACACCATAAACATCTGGAATGCTGAACAGCTCTGCATCATTCCCAGAATCACCACAGACAAGTGTATTAACAGGTAGTTTGCTTTCAGCCTTGAACTTTGAGAGCAAATAAGCAAGAGCTTGGCCCTTGCCAGCACCTTGTGGCAATATATCAAGATCCATACCTCCACTGTAGATTATTTTTACATCTAGCTGTTTGAAAATGTATGAAAAGGGACAGTAAATCCGATAGAAGCATGATCTGGTTAGATTAGTTACAAGAGAAAAAGCATTCAAAACCAAATTGTAGTTGCTAATCTTACCCCACGTCTCTGGAAAGCATCTGAAAGAGACCTTATTACTTCCTGAGCATGCTCCTTGTCAACATAATAGCTAATCTTGTGTGGTCGCTGCTCAGTTGCAGCCTGCATGATACAGCATATGAAAGAGGACCTATCATCTGTGTAATTCATGCACAGCAGAATGGCAATAATTAATGTCACAATGAAAATTTTGAAGATCACCTGAGCAGTCAGCTGGGGAAACTTGGATGTTTCTTCAAGAATGACGCTCTTATCCCAATTTTGATTGAGAAGATCTACCCAACCATTGTCAGGCACCATCAAATTGCCATAAGTGATCTCAGAGCCAACAGACATGATTGTTATATCAGGAGTCAACATTGGTTTTTCCTTCCTCAGCTGTTTGTAAAGTGTAGGCGACCTCCCAGTTGAGAAAACCAGGAGAGAATCATGGCGATAAAGTGACTCCCACAGAGCATTGAACCTAAGCAATGATGTGTTCTCTGAGTCATGATGATCAACCTGCAAGCACAAATTCATTCAACTCTGGTAGCAGCAGAATGATAAAGTTCTAAATTACATTGCCAATAGGTTGATTATATACTGTACCATGGTGTGATCAAGATCGGAAACAATCATGAGACGTGCAGGGCCATCGAGACAATCCATTTTCCTGCAAAGCAACAGTTTCATTCTTCATCACCAAAGAGATTGACCTTCCAAGTTTAGCTATTGATAAGAATTTCAACAGTTACTGATAAGTTGGTCCAGAACTCCAGGCCTATGCGAGACCCAGGAAGAAGAAGCACTTAGTTGGTGCTCAATACTAATGACTAATCCAACGTCCTTATCAGAATAAGAGAAGACATTGCCTAAACCATGCTACGAATCCTTGACCAGAGGTGCTACAAGCCTACAACATTCACCATGTGCAAATAGGGCCAAATACCTTCCCAAATGAAGGGGTCCATGCAACCATGATTTCCTCCACAATTGGAAGAAGACTGAGACCATAATCTAAGAAGAAGATGACAAGGTAAAATCCCCATATATATCCAAGACTCTTATCCTTCAGCTCTGCATTTACCCCCTTCACTTCCGATATCACACTCTGCTGTGATTCGTGGTTACACAACGAGGGCGTTGTGTCTTTAAGTAGGGATTTGTCTATGGTGTGATTCGTGGTTACACAACGAGGGCATTGTGTCTTTAAGTGGGGGTGATTGTAATATCCCGGTTCTGAGATTCTGGTTAAGTATGGCTTAAAAGGTTAGATGGTACTATCCATATCACCAAGGTGCACCTTCCTTTTCGGAAGCCCAAACTTAAGAACTCCAAAATTAAGCGTGCTTGGCAGGACAAAGCATGCTGAAAGGACTTTCGATGGTCAGTGGAGCTAGTCATCAACCCGATGGGCAATTTTGGTGGCGTTCCCGGTTCAGTCCGGGTGAGGCCCGCCCGGGCCGGGGCGTTACAGATACTCTACACCTCTACTTATCATATGTAAAAATTATTCCGAATGCTCATGCTGGACAATTAGAATACACAAATACTTGCCTCTTATGAGTAACACAGATGCCAAGAACACCATCAAGAGGCATAACAACTATGAACTCTAGTAATTAGCATTCCCTATCACTATATGATCCTCGACTTGATCATCGGAGGACCTACGAAGACCAGTGGGCAGCATCCTAACCTCTATTCAGTAGGATGGTCCATGTCCAATTCTCCTTGGAACTTAGAAATGCAATGAGACCAATTCCTGAACCTAGCCCCCCAAAATATGAACTTTTTTATGGCACAATCTTCCTTGGACCTTTATCCTCTCTCCGGTTCCAGCTTACTGATCCATGGTTATTCTACACTATATAAATCGAATTAAAAGCATACAAATACGAAATAAGGTAGGAATAGAAGATAAGTTGGCCACAATCAGGAGCAGACAATGACGAAAAGATCGACTACAAAAGGAAATCATGCGCATAAACAACAAAGAAAATTTGATTAGGAGAAGAGGAAAAGAGTCTTACTACCGGAGTAAGAGGCTGGATCTGGAATCAGAGGTGAAGAAAAGAGCGATGAAAATCTTTTGAGGGGGGGGGAAGTTTGGTTGGTTGCGTCTGCGACTCCGAATGACGATGAACGAAGATAATACAGGAATAACGCGAGGAATAAGGCATCGGATCCGAGTTCTCTGGGCCGCGCGCGGCCCATCTTCTCTTTGATAAAAAACATTATTTTATTCGAAATTTTTGGTATTCGATAAATTTTCTCATATTCAATTTCAAAAAATTTCAAGTTGAATATATATATTTTTATTTTCATTTGACGATTAACATTGAGTTTTTTTTTCCATCAACATTTTTTAATTAAAAACTGATTGTAGATCAGTCGGTTGCTTTAAAATTAGTGCAATTTATAGCAGTATTTTGCAAGATTTTATGATTTTTCACGCTCAAAAATATTTCAAGGGTTTTTTTTTTAAGAAGAATGATATTTGGAAGCAATTTTAAAGAAAGTAAATGGCATTTTTGCTATTAAATAGAAAGGAAGGGGCAATAATTTGTAGTGCTCTACGGTAAATAAAGTGGGAGTTAGAATTTGAATGAAGTGGCCATTTGAACTCTTCCCCTCTTCACGTCACTCCGCTTCGCTTCCCTTCACTTTTTTTAAATCTCCCAGTCGACCCAGCTCGCACGCCTTCCAGGTTTCTGGATTTATGAGCTCGGCAACCCCCAAAATCTTACCTTTTTGATCTTTTCTTCCTCTACGGTCTTTGCCTTCCCCAGATCTGTAGCTTTTACCTCCATGCTTCACCCCCTTTCATAGATCTGTTTCGATTTGGCAGTACTAGGAGCAGCTGAGCTCAATTTGGGACGGGCCGCAGAGAAATGGCCGGGGTGGTTCTCGCGTCGTCGTCGGTTGGATGCAGAGGAAGGCGAGGGGAGGAGGAACGGAAGAGGGCGAAGGAGGAGGAGCGCCGGAAGCAGCAGCAGATTTCGGTCCTGGAGCTGCTCCTGGCGGCGATCCGGAGGTCGATGGCGTCGTCGTGCAGGTTGGAGCGGGAAGAAGTGATACCGGTGCTGCAGCGCATGGAGATCGGGTGGCCGACCGACGTCCGCCACGTCGCGCACGTCACCTTCGACCGTTTCCATGGGTTCCTCGGCCTCCCCGTCGAGTTCGAGCGCGAGGTCCCTGGCCGCGTCCCCAGTGCCAGGTCTATTTTTTCTCTGACTTGCCTCTACCATCTCGAGTAAGCGGATACCATCCCTTTTTTTGTTCTCGAGAAAAAAAAAGAATCTTGCGGAGGTAAATATTTGATGCTATTTATTATGGCTCCTCCCCCTAAAAAGATAGGGAATACAGAGGAAAATTATCAAAATTTGGATTTTCACCTTCACTAGATGCTTGTGTATTCCTTATGTTTTTCACATTTCTACTTCCAGGAAACCCACGTATGCTGCTTTTGTTCTTCTCGATCTAACTTCTAAAATCAAATGCTTCATTGGAAGATTAATGTAAAAAAGAGTTTATGATTGCATATGCTGACAATTTGGCCTGCTGTTGTACAGTGCTAGTGTCTTCGGTGTCTCAGCCGAGTCCATGCAATGCTCTCTTGATTCCAAGGGCAACAGTGTTCCAACAATCCTCCTGCTAATGCAGGAGAGGCTGTACATGCAAGGAGGTCTAAAGGTAAATCATACCCTTCTCGTTAAGAAGAAGCTCTCAGAATGTAGCTCAATTATTTAGAGAAGGAGATTGCTAGTATGACATGGTGTGAGTTACAGGCTGAAGGAATATTTCGGATAAACCCAGAGAACAGTCAGGAGGAACATGTAAGAGAGCAGCTAAACAAAGGCGTTGTGCCGGAGGACATTGATGTTCACTGTTTGGCCAGCCTTATTAAGGTGCGATTTTAGTTGGTGACTGAATTCTTATTCTTCCTTTAAGTGATTGCATTTAAGAAACATAAAAATTTTGAATGTTAATACCTCTTGTACCATTTACAGAGTTAACCAACCTGTTTGTGCTTGCTTGTTGATATTATTCCAGTGTGTGCTTAAGAAGTTGACGATTTTTGCACTGAGTTACGTAGTTCTTCCTGCCAGTTACAAACTGCTTTTTTGGGTCTTTGCAACTTGTTGGCATAGATTCAATGTTCATCTAAAGCACATGGATTTTCATCGTAGTTTTGCATCTGGTGTAGTAATTACTGAACACTCGAGCAATATTGTAAAAATCAGTTTGAGGATGCCAAAAGTTGCAACTTTTAGCACACATAGGAGAAAGTATGATTAAATGTGTGTGTTACTCTCAAGGAGGTGCCTTTTGGTGGAATTGTCTCGATCATTGGTAAATACTCATTAGAGCAATTTTGTGATGAGTGATCATCTACTACCATGGAATCAACTGTGAGGTGAATGGTATATGATGTTTGTCCAAGCCAACAATATTTTGATATTGCTGAATAAAAAGGTTTTGAAAATACTATAATAGTTCGACAGTTTGGATGAAATGACTGCAGAAATAGATCATGGTTCTACATGAAACATCATATCAGAAACTTATGCTTGGTCCTTCTATGTCCAGGCATGGTTCAGAGAACTTCCAGAGGGTGTGCTGGACAGCCTCTCACCTGAACAAGTTCTTCAATGCAACACAGAGGAGGACTCGGTGCGACTTGTGAAGCGTCTTCTCCCAACACAGACTTCGCTTATCAATTGGGCCATTGAGCTCATGGCTGATGTCGTTGAAGAAGAAGAAGTAAACAAGATGAACGCAAGAAATATAGCCATGGTCTTTGCCCCAAACATGACCCAGGTATCAACTATGGAACAGACTCATGCATTGATCAGTATTAATAATTGTATAATCTAACATTTGTGATACCGTTGCATTTCTTCCTACCAGATGTCAGATCCTTTAACAGCTCTTATGCATGCCGTTCAAGTTATGAACTTTCTCAAGACACTGATTCTGAAAACTCTGAGGGAGCGTGAAGAGGCAGACGTGAGTGGGTATTCAGATTTCTCATGTTCTCCTTCTCATGAGCCAGGAGAGGACGATGATGATGATAGCCAGAGAGATATGGATATGTGTGATGATTCCAGTGAGATCACATCAGACAATGAACCAGCAGAAATCTCTATCCTTCAATCTGAAATGGGAGCGAATGATAGTGATTCTGCTGCAAGATGCAGTTCAGAAAGGCATACAAGTAGCCAGCATTGCAATCGTACCTTCGTCGAGGAAGAATATGATTCTTTATCTGACATTGAAGTGTGCTTCCTTAGACAACTGGAATGGAAGTCCAACGATGGAATTCTAGTAGAGAAGGATATTGCTAGTCCGCTATGTCCTGATTCGAATCCATTGATTGAGAGAAAAGAAGAAAACTCAATCACAAGCAATGGCGAGTCTGAGGTCGAGGTGAAGAATGATCCATCGGAGGAACAAAATGAAAGCCGTGAGGTAGAAATGGAAGAATGCAAAGTGGATTTCTTGTTGCGCGATAACCTCGCTTGCTTCTGATCCCATGTTCTAGGGTAGTACCACCTTGCATTTTGAATGGTAAAGACTTGTTAGATTTGTTTGTTGAATCTTGATCAACATGCGGTTGAGTAATGATGTGGCTTGTTTGTGTGAAACTGAACGTACTGTTCACCTTGATATGCTTGCTGAACATGTATTGTGTTATATTTGTCTACGTTCAGTTTTATTGAATAGATAGGGATGTAAATGAATCAAATCAAGTTCAATCTTCGTTATATTCGGCTCGTTAGCTCGTGAACATATTCATTAAGCTCATTAAGTAATTTTTAGATAAAAAAATAATAATTTTAATATTAAATTTATAGATTTTACACTCTATTTATAAAAAATATAGACAAATATATTACATTTATTTATTAGAATAAAATTATAAATTTTAATAATATTATTATAATTTTCTCTAAATATATAATTTAATTTTTAATGAATATTTAAATTTATGATTTATATTTATTAATCTCGTTTAAGCTCGATAAAAGCTCGAATAAGCTCGTGAGGCATGAATATATTCATTAAATAAAGTTCGAGCTCGGCTCGATTATAAACGAGTCAAGCTCAAATATTCAAGAGTTTGACTCGACTCGGCTCGATTCGATTACACCTCTATATACAGAAAGGTGTGAATAGGCATGAATATTGAATCTCGTAGTATCGATAACTTTGAAGGGTGACTGAACAAATTTGACTAAATGGATAGAAATATTTTTAAAAACTTGAATAAAATCTGATGTACTTTTTTTATAAATTCAAAAAGAAAAAGAAAATTAGATTTTAAGTTTTGTAATTTGTATTTTTTTTTTCAATTTTAATCATGTAACATGTACTATTTTTTAATTTTAGTAGTTTTCCTTCAAAACTAAATTTTTTCATTAAAAAATGTTTAGTTGACAGTGAGAATGTTAAGTTGTAAATTGAATTTGAGGATTTTAAATCGATGATTAAAAAATTAAAATTCTTAAATTTAATTTATAATTTTGATCGTCAATTTGATATTTTTTGATGAAAAATTTTAATTTAAAAAAAGAATGAAATTAAAAAATATTATTAACTATTAGACTAAAAACATAAATCGATTCATAACAGATTAAAATTAGAAGAAAAAAACTACAAATTACGGTACCGAAAACGTAATTTTCTCAAAAATAAAATACATTCCATGCGGCTTTGTTAACAGGCTGAAGAACTCCAGGCATGCCTGCTCAACTCTTACTTTAATAAGAAATTAATTTTCGTTGGATATTTTCATCCCATCGGAGATTTTCTTGCCTATTTAATAATCATTATCCGTCGCAACGGAGTACAACTGCAGCTTCACCTACTGAGTCAGGCCTACAACGGTTCCGCCTCAAACCCTGCGATCGAGCGGCGGGAGGCAGAGGAAGATTGCGACGGCGACTGCAAGGGCTGATACTAATGGTATGCTTCCTCTACGCCGATTGCTTCTTGTCCCAATAAGATTGGATCTCAGGCTTCAGATTCTTACTTCATCGTCCTCCTTCCCCAATATCTTGCCTATGGATCCTCTCCGATGTCGAGATCCAGTTCTCCGGTACCATTTCCGATCTACATATCCGTTTGGATGTAGATCTGTGATTGATCGGGGATGTCATACCGACGACGTCGCCGGCGAAGGAAGAGGAAGACAATGCGGACCCCGAATGGAATCTCGATTCCTTGACACCTACTTCCCTGATCCTCGATCTGTACCCTAAGCAGCCGCCTAAGATTACTGTCCCTACTCTTCCTCCTCAGATCTCAACCTTTCCGATCTCCCCGGTGTCGGGATCCAGCTCTCCAGTATTTATTTTCTCCAGTCTGCCATACGCGTTCGTGTAGGAACGGAAATGATTTCGTTAGTCTCAATGCCGTCTTCTTGCTTATTTTGATCAACAATCTTAACCCTACACCAGTTTTGGTCATAGCTCTTCCTTTTGATTCTATCCTCCCGTCTCCGGATCTCTCCCACTGGTTTCAACTTCTGGGTCCCGGAGGTTGATCCGTTCCTGATCCTTTCCTCTGGTTTCTTTCTGATTATTTATGCTCAATTTACTCCGGAGGGCGTTGTTTACTGGATGCTAAATTATGGATTGTTGATGCATCTGCAGATTGATTTTTAGCCAAAAATTTATCCGCCTAAAATTGTGAGGAAAGACTCTTTCTTTCTTTCCCGAGCACCCTCCTTTGGAACACCTCTTGAGCACCGCCCACCTCCTCGTGAGCACCGCCCTCCACCTTGCCAGCAAGCGCACCTAGCTCTATCCCTGCCTTCTAGCTTCACATTCAACTGTGATCCTGTGGCCTGCTCGTGAGCCCACCAGCCGCTTGGTCTTGAGTTTGCAGCCTTCTAGCCTGCAGTTCCCTGGCTGCGAGTTTGTGGTCTTCTGATCGTCTAGCCATAGTAGGAGTCGTCCCACAAATCAGACTTTTCTTTTCGTTCTTCCTAGTTTGTAAACCAGATGAATTCTTTCTCTTTCCCTTTCTGAATCTTTGTCCGTAGGTATAGTTTATCCCTCTATTTTCCATCCTTGAAGTAAACTGGGCATTAGATGTTTGTAATTTGGAGTTAGTATCTACAAATAATTTGGTTAGAGGTCCATAATTTGTATGAGTGCCAGTGAAATTCGAATGACCATCTCTGAAGCTTGAGGTTTGAGTGAACTTCAACTCGTGATTTGCTAAGAGATTATAAATTTGGATGGAACATTAACACATGATTTTCTTATAGGTTTGAAGTTTGAATGAATGCTATTGAAGGTCTAAAGATCTTTTAGAAGCTCAAGGTTTGAGTAAACATAAGCACATGACTGAATATAGGCAAATGATTTACTTAGAGTTTCAATGTTTAGATGAGCGTGAGAGAAAGGTCAAAGGATCATCCCAAACTAGATTTCTTATTGTCACTGAGTTTGGATCTGTAATATGTAGTTGGCTATTTTGGTGAGTAATATGGTGTCTCAGTTTGGATACACACCTCAAGTTGAGAGCTTGGTTGTGTTTGTTAATCCAAACAGCCCATCCCTGAAGCAAATCGAGCGACATGTGTAGATATCCAATACCGTGTTGTGCTGGTTGGCTAAGATAACATTCACTATTTCATAATGAAAACATCCAAGCTTGTGTGAATGTGTTGACCAACTCTAAGTTCTTCTTGAAACAAAAGGCTCACGGCAAATAAGTCTGTCCTTGGTAGCTTGAATAGGTCCCATAACAAGAGCCTGCCTGTGGACTGTGGTAACTATGTGGCAAGAGAAGAATAAATGGTAAGATATTTCATTCGAGCTTCTAGAATGCATTCATAGGGTATCATCATTAGGGATGCATTTTCATTATAAAACATCCTTAATATTTAATTTCTAATGGAGTGCCTACCAAATCAAAAATAATCTTGATCCTAGAGATATCCCAACTCTTCTAAACTATTGAAGATAATTTGTCAACTACATGAATGATAGTGAGCTATATAACTATATAGATAAATATTGACTTCACTCGTTAATAGTTCTCAAAATACAACAATTGTACTTATCACTTCCTTCCTTTATATGAAGCTCTTTCATTTTGTATTGTTCTACACAAATTATTGTTCAATTACCATTCTTACCTTGGATCATGGAGGGCTGAGTTGGTGGGGCAAGTTGATGACTAATTAATTGCATTCTGAGTGGTTGATACCTTTGGATCTTTGAAGCTTTAAATGTTGTAAAGTTTAAATAAATCTTTATGAAGGGTTAAAATCATGAAGAGCTGAATTGGTGGGATGAGTCAATGACTATGCACATTTATTAACTTTGTGTTCGGGAGCAGTTGACCATTTTATACAAGCATGTATACTTCATTTCAGCATTATTTTGTAGAATATGGGAGTAACATCACGCAACATTTGCCTATCAGTTATGTTTATATTCCTATCTCAGCTGAATTTGTGGACAGGAAGTACGACACACTTGGCCTATTTGAGATTTTGGCCTGGTCTGCTTGAGCTTCAGACCCAAGCTGCTCAAACTGCCCAACTCGACTGGACTACCTGAGATGCCTCCCTGGACTACCCTAAACTGCCTGCCCCTGCCTTGACTGCCTGAATTATACAGATTGCTTGCTCAGACTCCCAAACTCCCCAGACTTCCTTCCCAACCACCTAGCCACTTAGCTAATATATTGGGACCTACAATTTGGGAAATTTGGATGTAATGTATGGTGTTCTTAGAGTTCATTTAGGATTTTTCTGTATGTATTTTGTTATTATTTCTTCTTATGCCTTTTCTGTTGTTCTTTCTGGTGTTGAATATGTACACTACATTTGCCTTTTTGAATTGTTGATCAATATAAGCTTAGTTAGATATTAATATAAATCCAGTTCTTGTTATATTCTTTGCTTGATCCATATAGACACTTGTATTTCTCTTATGCCGAAAAATAGAAGCATACTGTATATCACTGAAATTCGATAGTACTTGACATAGAATTAATATATCATGTGCCATTGTATTAATCATGTTCATGAGTATTTGCACGTCTAAATGAGTTGAAATAATATTTATTATTCTTTTATGTAACTTGTGCTCCTACAATACAATGTAAAAACCATACCATTTTAGATGACATGCAAATTCCGACATTAGGTATAAAGTTGTGTTCTCTTTTTCTCTTTCATCTCTTTCTCCCTTCCCCTCCACTTTTCCACCACCACCATACGTCAAACATTGGCACAGTAGCAAGAACTATATCATTCTTGTCAAAATCCAAAACTTCAGATAGATCAAGATTTTAAACCTTGATGGTAAGTAGTAAAGGAGAAAGGGAGCCTTGACGCGGCAGTAAAGTTAATTGTTATGTGACCTAGTGGTCACGATTTGAGTCACAGAAACAACCTTTTGCAATGGAGGGTAAAATTACATACAATAGACTCTTCCTTGGAACCCCGCATTAGCGGGAGCTTCATGCATTGGGTTGCCCCCTTTATTGTAAGTAGTGAAGGAGGTGTTTATGGCCGACAATATCCGCTTTTATGGTTGTGGTTCTGCAAAGATTTCTTAGTTGATAACTTAATATTAACCTGTTTGTTCATTACTTGAGTATAAAACTTTTGTAATTTGTCTTCAAACATATTACTCATGTTGCGTTTCCAACATGCAGAGTAGCAACTTTTATACAGGGTTTACTCGATTGTGCAAGGGTCTTTCCGTCATCCTAATTGGAGGATATGTTTTACTCCAAATATTTCCCTCAATTCTTCCTTATGTTGCTCTTATTCCCTCAAGGTAAAAATTGGAGTCTTTGAAATGCTTAAATGCAGGTATGACGTAAATACTGATGTGTGTGTGTGCGCGCACACACACACATGCTTATGAATGTAATAATGATGCTATTATGCAGAATTTCTGTTTTTTCCCCAGGATCTTTTATGTTTGAGATCCATCTTTTCATTGCAGGACATGACAATCTAATATTCTAAAGAAATGGAATAAATCTTTTTGCTTTTGTTACAAAAAGGAAAAAAGGAAGATACATATTTGTTTAGTGATTATATCCTTAAAAATATTTTCCATTAGATTGCTACACCAACAACAGCTAATCTGTGTTGATTCAACTATTTTGGGTCAGTCCTGGATATTGTCTCAAAATTAGTTATATCTCTTGCATCACTTTTAAGTATGTTAACTAGAATTTTATTTAGTCTTCCCCTACCCTTACATGGTGAACTCTAATTTGTGGAACGTAGATATTGATGTGTAAAGACTGTTCCAAATAATTTGTGTATTCTTTTATAAAAGTATCATGGTTATGGATGTTGACCAATTACCATTTTGTAGGACAATTCCATTTGCTTGGAATCTCATTACTGCTGGTTACATTGAACAATCAATTTTAGGGGTATATGCATTTCCTCTTTTTTCCTGTTTATTTGCCTTTATTCGCAATTTGTTGCACTTGAGAATGGTGATGTTATCTCATGCCATGCACTGATGTTTTTCTCTTTCCATAATACAGTTATGATTACATAGTGGTGATTTTGCTGCCTATGTATATCTAGCATTGTTTTCTATCCATCAGATACCCCTAAACTTTAGGGCCTTTTCTTTGTCACTTGCATTATTGTAACCACACATGTTTGTAAAATTAACAAAAATTTTATTCTGCAGCAACTTGAGGTGTTATTTATAATTGTTATGTGGATACTTGTGCTAACAAGTGTTGATACAGAGATATATGACCATATGCCCCATTGGTTTTTTACATGGAAATAATAAGAGTGTAGGCAAAAATGAAGTAACCTCATTGAAGAAGAGAGTGAAAAATCACAGTTGGTAATAGATATGGTCTGGAAATAAATTATCCCAAATAAGGTTAATCATCCTTTTGTACTTTTTAGGATTTGAGTAAAGGGCAGATCAGTGCACGAAGCTTATGGCAATGCAAGGCTCTAGTGAAGGATTTATTATACGTAGCCTTACCTTGTTTTGTAAGAGATTGTTTCCGAGACTCAAACTCATGACCTCTAGGTCACACAACATTGCGCTAAAGCTCCCCTTCACTTTTTAGGATTTGAGTGTGGTAAAAAAAAAGAGCAAGTCCATTTCAATTTCATCTAATGCAGGGTTGGGAGAAACCTCATGTTAGGAATAATAAGAACTATTGGCGTAGGGCTGTGACTTATTTGTTGATTAATTCATTAGGATTAGAGGCTAATTTATACATGGACTATATCTCTTTCGGGCCTAACAATACTAGAAATTTCTGCTCAATCTGGTGTTTAAGCTATGTTTTCCTCTTTGTTTCTGCCCACCCTACTCTTGCTGTCTATGTCAGAATTCTTCCCAAAACTCATATAGTTCCACATTTCCTGTCAACTCCTTCCCCCTATCCATTGATCATTTTCCTGTTGAACTTTCTTGCTGATCTATGTCCCTTTCCATGCCTTGCCCTTCCTCTTTGCATCATTTGCCTTCACCTCCACTAGCCTTGTTTGCATCCCCTACCTCACCTGCATCTCACCTTACTTTTCTTCTTCGATCATCCTACCTAGTTGTTTTGAGTTCCATCTGATCATATTTTATCTTTATGAAGTTAATTACCTATTTGTATTTCAGTTCTGTATTGTGTTTGGCCTTTATACTAAAGCAATGGTAAATTATTTTTTTTAGAGTTTCTTTAGATAATCCATTTAGATTTTATTTTGAGTTTTTTTTCAAGGGTATTGTTGGACATTGAATTCCCCAGTAATCTCATTCTTAAGAAAGAAAAATAGACTTGTATTAACCAACTTTATTACTTGATGATACATAAGCATTTTGGCTTGTCTTGCAACTTGTAAGGTCCAATTCTTTTCATGGATAGAAAAAAGCTATTTTTGTCCATTATACTGTCAGAATTTGTTCCGAATTAAGCACATGATAAATGAAAAAGGTTCTATAGAAAGTCTTTACTTCAATAACTAAAATAGTTTGTCACAAAGTAACATGCTGCATAAGCATCAAATCTAGTCTTACGGCTTATCTAATAATTTTTGCCATGTGGCATTTGTTCTGATTAGACTTGTATTTCTAGGTGGCGATCAGTACAGTTGGCCTTCTTTCATTTGGGAAGTTACTAGAGCCATTGTGGGGTTCAAAGGAATTCTTGAAGTTCATCATAGTGGTGAATTTACTGACATCAATCTGTGTCTTTGTAACTGCTATTGCTCTCTACTACATAACAAGACAAGAAAGCTATCTGTAAGTCTCGGCTTACTTGAGGCTTAACTCAAGCTATATTTGCAACATGCCACTTTAACCGAGAGCAAAATTAAGTTCAGGACAATAAGTAACATTTTTCTTTCCTCAGGATAATGAGTAAAATGAAGCTCAGAGTTCCTTTTCCATTACACCAGAAATGACAATTGCCATATTGCTATAGTTGTAAAATGTATAATAGCTGATAGCTCTGTCATGGATTTGATGTCATATGATATTGATGGTACTGAGCATGGTATACAGTCAAACTTTAAAGGTCATTGTTTTATGTTTGATTGGACTGGATGAATATTAAACAACTTAAATTAAATGCTTTTTTTTGGGGGTTTGTGTTTGAGCTTTGCCCTTCTTTATCATCATCGGTTTCCTCACTTAACATTATTCAACAGATACACACCATTTTCTGGCTTCTATGGGATTCTCTCAGGTTTTCTGGTAGGCATTAAACAAATTTTACCAGATCAGGAGATTTTGAAGATCAAAGCAAAGGTAAGCTTTGCTTCATAATTGACCAACTTCTTTGATCTTCCTAGTGATTACTAACATTTTCTTTTTAATCTTCGCTTCCAAAGTGGATACCAACTCTTGTTGGCTTGATCTCAGTTGTCACAAGCTTCTTCACGACAAACTCTGTCTCTTATCTTCCAACTTTATTGTTTGGCATGTATATGAGTTGGATATACCTACGGTACTTCCAAAGGCGGGTAGAAACAAGTCTTAAGGGAGATCCAAGTGATGAATTTTCTTTCTCTAGCTTTTTCCCTGAATTTTTACGGTAATCTTTGTGTTTCAATGGTTTAATTTTTGGACCTATCTATTCTAATCTATAACCAGGATCTATGTATTATACACGCAGGCCAATTTTGGATCCTATTGCTTCTCTATTTCATTTGATTTTTTGTGGAAGAAGATCCAATAGCTCTGGTGAATCAAGAGGTTATGAACTTGATGACTCTCCATTGCCTGGTTCTGATTCAATTGAAGCAAACAGGAGGAGGTTTGCTCTGTGTTGTTTTTTATGGGAATTTGGTTACTTTCTGTTTTTTTTACGCCTGTGGTTGATTTTCCAAATATTTTAAATCTCTATATAGTATTATACTAAATGGAACTTTGATGTTAGAATTCAAATCTCCTTGTTGCTGCAGAGAACGGGGAGCACGGGCACTCGAACAAAGATTAGCTGCCGAGAAACCATCTGCTGTAGAAAAATCAGATGGAGCTATTGAATCTGTGTAGTTTCTGAAAGAAGTCTTTTGCCGACTAATGTGCTTGTTATTTGTAGAATGTTATATTTTTGTCTGGCCAATCCTTTAATCTTTCAAGATTACTCAAGAACTATAACGATTCATATTGCAACCATGAGAGTTAAAATGAGAATAATTTTCATCAACCGTTTGAAACTCAAAGTAGGTAAAATTCTAGCTTTGTGCTTCGATGAGAAGACCTTGTGCTAACAGATGGTTTGTTATTCTTTACAATACTATTTACAATGCCCAGATTAGTAGCGATTACACTTCTATGTCCAAATAGCAATTCCTCGTTGCCCAAACTGAAGGTTGAGGTTTTTGATTCTTTTTAATTTTTGTCATTAAATTATAATTTAGATAATTTTATTAATCATGTATTGTGTTGATATGCCATATTCATATCAAATATATAAGCAATCATAATTTTGTGGCATGAGAGTCACATCGTATATGGTCATAGGGACGCAAAGAGGAGAATAAAGTATTTTTACGCATAATCACGTAAAGAATTCTGTGCGAATAAAAATTATACGATAGTACTTATGTGGTATTTAGTTTAATGATAAAAATAATTATGGGTATGATTTTAATAGAATGGGAATGGAAATGAAATCTATGTTAATTTTCATAAATTTAAAAATCATTCTCAAATTGTCATTTCTAAATTCACAATCTAAATATTATTTTTTACTATCATTCAATTTCCTTGTTCCCAAATTCATCAACCAAACAACCCAAACGTTTACATTTAATTATTTTTTTAATCATCTATTACAACCAGATTATATCACCTATTATAAATAACTGAAAGCGTATATATTTCCTTCCAACGGACTGTGAGCTACGATGAGGGACGACATTAAACGTAATCCTCTTTTTACTATGAAAGTATATACATTAAAAATTGACCTTTTTAATATTTATTATAAGTACGCATATATTATAATTAAATAGATTTACTTTTAATTTAATTGTCAGGCTATAATTAAATAAGAAAAACCTACCATAACTAATAAACTAAAGTTTATCTCAATTAAGATATTGATTGACATTAAGAATTGATCATTATCAACTCAGCAAATTCTTTTTATTCTTCTCCCTTCACATTTTTGGTTCCATAATAAATAAATACGTTTTTTTTAAATGTATAACGGTTAAAAATGGACATATGTATATATAGTTTTAATTATTTTTTTTAATTTTCAACCCCTAATTTCTAGAAATAAATTTTAATTAGCTTAACCGCAAAGCTTAAAAAAATTAAATAAAAAAATAACATATTTCAATTAGGAAGTCTAGATCAATTCAAATGCCCCAACAAATCAGTCGCGGACCGTTCCACGGTCTTGGTCAAGGCGCTTGAATTGATCCAAGCACCTCGATATTTTTTATTTTTTAAAAATAAAAATTTCTTAATCATAAAACACCCTAAATACATATATTATACTCTGTAAGCATCTGTTTTTTTATTTTTTAACTTAAACACTATGACCCAACCCCTAAAGACATTGAAAAAATCCTAAGTGATCTTTTACTCATCGTAGTTTCTAAGAACCAACTATTTAAAACCCACTGTGAGAACACTTTGGTGTTTGATTTCAAAGAACATAATAGTATTGATTTTCAAAATTGCAACATTAGTGTTGGTGTTCAAAAACTAGCACAAACGTTGGTGCTTGATTTCAAAGAACATGATAGTGCTGGTTTTAAAAAATTACAACATTAGTGCTGGTCTTCAAAAACTAGCACTAACGTTGGTGTTGATTTTCAAAAATCCACTGACTACATGTTGGTTCTAGTTTTCAAAAATTCATTGACTACATGTTGATGCTAGTTTGCAAAGACCAGCACCAACTTTTGTGCTAATATTGCAACATCATTTTTGTTATTTGTATTCTTCAACATGCTTACCAGTAAAAGGTTTCATTAACTAAATTATAAATTGATAATGATGAAGTAACTTTAAATACCCCGTGGTAGTTTTAATGTAGTCAATCGAGTTAAGTTATGTCCTGTTTGTATTTGATATCTTGTGTCTAAGTGTGCAGGAACTTAGGAGGATAAAAAATCAAGCAAAAGACGTAGTTAGCGAGAATGATGACACGGGGAGCGAGTCGATGAACTCAACGGTGCATCCGAGGGACAAGTTGCTGCAGAAGAGTACGTCGGTGAATGAGAAGGACGTGTGCGACATTCCAGGGATGAGAAGTCGGGAGGAAGCCAGTTCGAGGAGGTTAGAATTGGGTTCGGGTGAACTCAATTCAGGACAGCTAGAGTATCACCCGTACAAGAAAAGTCAACTCTAAAGTTGACTTTAAAGTCTGACAGGAGCCGTTAGAGGCGCCTTCAAAAATATGGAAGGCGCCTTCAATACCTGGTTATGGCAGGTTGTGTAGGACCCTTAATGGCCGACAAGAAGGAGGTGAATTGCTCTGCAAATACAAAGAACCTTTCTCAGACTTTACAGCGTAATTAAAACTAACATTTGCATAAAAGGTGATCCTGTCCGAGAGTCGAGGTAATGGATGCTGGGGACGTGGCGCTCCTGATGACTGGTGGTGGACTCCTCGTCAATGAAGCCTACAACCACAGTAATGTCAGTGCCGAGCCGGGAAGGGGTTCCTCGGCAATGGTCCTCCGACGCTCAAGCCAAACACCGGCGATGTAGAAGAAACGAGGAAGCAAAATGGCAGAGTAACTGTGGCTACAGTAGAGATTATGCATACCTCCGTCGAAGCTTGGAGCCCTTTATATAGGGATCCGGGGAAGCGCGTGCATGCTCCCCGAGGCGTGCATGCTCCTCAGAGCATACCTTAAAAAGACGTGTTAGAAAAGTGTCTCTGACACCATACCTTAACGACCCGAGCATATCTCTGACAAGACAGTAGAAGCTTTCACCATACGATCCTCTGCTTGTCCATACCGTCTGTCAGTGGCGCGAGCCCTTATGAGGATATCGACTGATCCTCCTTTTGTCTGTTAGTGGGCCGAGCGGGATGGACGCTCGGCCAGCCCTTGGCCATTCGACGGGCCTTGTCCTTGGGCCGAGCGGAATGGTCGCTCGGCCAACATCCCACTGTCCTGGCTCCATGTTATGTAGGTCGGAGTTGTATCTGAATGTAGCCTACTCAGTCGTCAATGTTTCTCCGATGTACGTCTGAGCGGGCTGGCCGCTCAGCGCCTACTTCGTATGTTCTGAGCGTCGGAAACTCGGTATGGAGCCAAGTTGTACTGGTATCCGCCCGGACCCTCTTCCTCCCGAGCGGGAGAGGGGGTTGCCCGATTGGACGATGATGCCGGGGCTTTGACCAGCTTGACTTTGACCTTCACCATGTCGTTGACCACCCTGCTAACCGGGGCCCCTCTTTATCACCGGATCACATGTCTCCCCTTCAAGTCTAGTCGAAGGAGGATGCAAGTCTAACTGATTCGACGAGCTAGTCTGGAGATCTGTCGTGATACTGGTTGGAACTCCTATCGGTCTGCCCGAGGGTGTCGGACGTCCCTGCGATTGCTCCTTGAGGCCGATCTGTACTTCGCCACTCGCACTTGGAGAAGTTTGCAGTTTCTATCCTTGGCTGAGAGCGGTCAACGCTGACATCATCTGAATCCCTTCGAAATTTGTGCAAATCATCTCCATTAAAGTCGAGCACACACCCACGCCTCTTAATGGTGTTCATTAAATGCTGCCCTGTAGGCGTGTGCCATGTGTCACTACCGCCATCATCGCACACTCGAAGCGACAGACGTTGATATGGCGTTTAGTGGTTTGCATTCAATGACTGGATCTGCGCTTCGGCTTCCCGCTTCCGTGACCTGGATCGGACGACCCTGGTCGGCCAAGCTTAAGCTTTATAAAGCCGTGATGTCAGCATCTTTCTCCTGCGCTTTTGCGAAGGTTGTCGGCGTTCCTCTGCGTGACCAGTGCTCCGGCGATCTCCGCTCCTGTTTCCAATGACCTTTTCTTCTCTTGTAAGCTCTCCTGTTCCTTTCTGTTCTTCAATTTTTTTCATTACTTAGTTGTTTTTCGTTATCCGCTGTGTTCTATGTCTGCCTTTCTTCACGTCGAACCTGTCTTCTTGTTTTCCTGCAATGGCCAGTTCTTCACAGCCGTCGGACCCCTCGCCTGGGCTCTGGTATTCTACCATGGAGACCAGGTTCGATGCGGGCGATGCTGAAAGCCTTAGAAACGGCTTCGGAATTCCTTATGACCATGAGGTCATTCTGGCTTCTTCGTCCGATCGGCCACATTACCCGCCGACCGGCACCATCTGCTTGTTCTGAGACCAGTTTGTGGTCGGTCTTCGCTTTCCGATCCACCCTTTCATCCTTAAAGTTTGTAATTACTTTCATGTTCCTCTCCCCCAACTAGTACCCAATCCCTTTCGTCTACTGTGCGGCGTTGCCATCCTGTTCCGGCTGCACGACATCTCTTTAACCCCTCAAGTTTTTCATTATTTCTACTATCCCAACTAGTCCGAGCTGGGGACCTATCTCTTTCAGCCTCAGATCGGTCTAGTATTTTTTGATAAGATGTTTACTTCGAATAAACACTAGAAGAATTATTTTTTCTTCATGTGGCTTCCCGAACGGCCAAGCTTCCGGACCCAATGGCAGGTCGGACTACCACTTCTGCCTGACCTGAAGAAGTAAAAGAGCCGACCGGATTACCTTCACACCGCGAACATGCTGGCTAACCAGAAATACGATATCGACAAGCTGTTGCACGAGGGCATCATGTATAACTTCGGGCTGAGTCTGATTCGCACGAGGCTCCCGAACGGCTTAGGTATGAAATTTCTTGGCAGTTCTCCTTTGAGTCTAACTGATTTGCTTTTTCTCTCTTGCAGCCAAAACCATGATGCGAGCGCGCGTGGCCGGCCTGACGAAGCTGAAGGATGTCGAGATCGAAGCGGCTGCTGCCAAGGAAATGGCGAGCCTTGGCCTGGCGCCGGTCGGCTCCAATGAAGGCACGCAAGCCGAGAGTAGGGAGACCCCCACCACCATTCAAACGACCAGCATCAAAGAAGTTGTTGTGCCACCCCAACTCTCGAAGCACATCCCACCGCTCAGACCGAGGCTTTCGAGTCTTCCGATGAGGGGTTGCCACTCATCAGGCGTAAGAGGCGCTGTACGAAAAACACCTCCCGATCCGCCACCTCGGTCGTCGGTACCGCCGGGGTCACTTCGTCTCCCGTGGTTATCCCAACAGCGGAAGCCACCTCGTCCGATCTGACGCCCTCTCTGGTCGGACCGTCGTCGGAGGCCATCACCGGTCCTCCAGTCTCATTTTTGCCGACGCCTCGAACCCTACTCCAACCACTGGTGTCTAGGATCGATCCGGCGTCGACTGCCGCTCCGGGTCCGGTTGTTTCCTCCTCGTCAGACCCGAGCGGTAGGCGGTCAGTGACGGCGACTATCACCCTTCCGACGGAGGACTATCTGTTGGATCGAGAACGCGCTAGAGGGGGGGTGAATAGCGCTCGTGACTTTCACACATTTCGGATTCGTAAAATATTCGAGTAAATGCACAGCGGAAAGAAATAAACAAACACGCACAGAAGACCAAGGTATTTACTTGGTTCGGAGCTTGTGTCGAATCCTACTCCAAGGCCCACGTTCGTTGAATGTTTACTGCGACCAACACCTATAATATCGTAAAAGTGTTACAAGCTAAGTACAAGAAGAATTATAACGACAATGGAAAATAGAAATTCGAAAGCTCCGGGTCGTCGGTGTCGAGTTGTAGCTTTGACGAATTATCTCGTTAGCAGCTAATCGAGGAAAGATTACTTGTTAATTGATTCCTTTGTTGCTGCCTCGAGATGTTCTTTTATTGGACGTTGAGGGTGCCTCTAATGCCCCATGGAGGCGCCTCAAACCTCAAATCTCATCTCGCTTCCTACGCTGCGATAAGTCTTCGGGTCGCTGCCTCTTATCCGCCTGGAGGCGCCTCCATCAACCATTGAGGCGCCTTCAAGCCAGCATCCAGGGTGCCCCAGGTTCCCTTGAGGGCGCCTCCGAGCCCACTGCGCAGCCAGCTTCTGCCTTGCACTCGAGGCGCCTCCAAGCTCCATGGAGGGCACCTTGGGTACTGTTCATCCGAGGCTAAAGTGTCTCCTTCGTCCCTGCAAGATGTGTTAGTTCACAAAACAACCATATACCCTGCAAGACAAAGTTAGCACATAATAAATATAATAAATAAAATGTTTGACAGCCTTCGGGTTATCCGATTCTGACTTCGGATTTCCTACTAAAAATCCTAGGTCGAACCGATACCTACTGTTTCCTCTTCCGGGGAGCGCGCCCTTACCTACTCTACTCAGGAGAGTTTACCTTTTGCCAGTTCGATCCTCTAGATCGACTAAACTTTTGCTCGGCGCTCGAGTCTTCCGGTCTTCATGCTCGTCTGGTCTACAACCTGTCCAGTCTTCCACCCGGTTCGCAACACCAAGATTTCAACCTAGGGTTACCACCCCCTAGGATTTTTGCCCGAAGACCTCGACCTGCCAAGGCTTTCCGCATAGGGTTACCACCCCTTATGACCTAGGGTTACCGTCCCCTAGAGTTTTCCACTTGCATAACCGCAACTAGGAATTTTGCCTAAGTACTCTTAGGACTTTTCCTGCAACGCTCATTCAACATATTAGTAAACAAAACATCTTAACTTTGAACCCTTTGACATAATCAAAACATAGGTTCGATCGTCGGATGTTTTATGCACCAACACTATCTTGAGCTGTAAAATACCGAAAAATAGGCGAATATTAATAAGGGATTTTTCCGAAATTTTTGGAAATTTTTCGGGAATTTTTCGGAGCTCGTACGGACGAGTTAACGGGGATAAAAATGGGGCCCGGAAAAGCCTGTTTAGGTTACCCTGTTTTAATGAGGAAAAGTTTTCTTTTCTTTTCCTTTTCTTTTTCTTTTTCTTTTTCTTTATATTTTTCTTTATTTCCTCGCTGTTTCTTCTCTCCCTTGCGCACCCGAGCCTTTCTCCCCCGTGCCCTCACCCGCGCCTCTCTTCTCCCTCATTCCCGAACTCGACGTCGAAAAGCCCTAACCGCCGGCGCTGGCGGTTTCTTTCCCCCGTGTCCTCACCGCGCCACTCTTCTTCTTCTCTTGTGCCCTAGAGAGCAGTGAGCCACCATCGCCGCTCCTCGTTGCACACCGCGAGCCCTATCTCCGATCGCCGACCTCCATCTCGAGTGCCTAGCCGGATCTCTTCCACCGCCGGCCAAAGCCCTGAACAGTGCCGATCAATTGACAACTTCCCTGCCCAATTGTCGTTGATTTTCTTCCCTTGTGACCTAGCGCTACCGCCGGCCTTCCTCAGCCCTAGTTCTCCGGCCGACTCCTCCTCCTTCCCGGGCCACACCGTGCCCTAGATTTGGGCCACAGCCGACACCCATACAGCGCTGTGCCTGCTTCCCGAGCAGTGTTCGATCTCTCCAGTGATCACTTTTGTTACTGTCCCTGCTGTTCCCTAGCGCCGGCAGAGAGAAAAACCAGAAGAAGAACTTGGCTTCGTGCAGGTAAGGCATATTTGGGTATTAGATTTTGACTGGGATGTTGACACATAGGGAGAAGTAGTTCTTTGCAGTGTAGGCAACAGAACTGTGGCAACGGTTTCACCTCGCTCCGGATAGGATTATTGGCAGCAACTTTGTCTACTGTGCTGCAACAGCGAATCTTCTCCAGCTGTGATTTGAGGTGAAAATGTGTTTTATGTATGAATTGATACGTACCTAATTTGGTTATAGGATGATACATTGAGGGCGGATCCTTGTTGTAGATTGAGTTGGTTTTAAATGAATCTAATGGAACGATTAGGGTTAAGACCATTAACTTTAGTCAATGGTTAGAATTAATTTTGGGTAGGCAATTGGTTATGTTAATTAGGGTTTTCCCTGATATTAGTTTCGTGAATTTTATTAAGCTATTTAAATTCATTTGAATTGTAGCTAAATAAAATATATCTATATGTTCGACACAGGACTTTGATTTGGGGCGGTATCTCGATGAGTATCTTGATTAACGGATTGGACCACTTTATTGGAGGCGGGTACTTTGACTTATGTCTTTGATATGCATAATAATATGTTTAACATATAGCAGTGATTGTGTAATCATTTTGTTCGGTTGGTCACTACATGATAGTTACATGGTTGCTTGTTTATTTATTCTGCACTGCATATTATTTACCTGATCATATATGCTTTAGGTAGTGACCCAACCATATGCTATGTTATCTTCTGGATCTAGGGTTTATTTGATGCCCTATCTGATTTGTGTACCTTCTATCTAATACATCTTCCAGTGGTACACACTTTGTATTATTTATTTGGTCATTACTATGTTATTCATGAGATTGTCATGCTTAGTGTCATGCATTATAATTGCATGCTGTGCGATTGTCGGCTCCACTATGGTTGAGCCCATCGCCAGTTACATGTACTGCACACACCACCACCCATGGATTAGTGGTATATCAGGCAGGTGTGTGGCGGTTCTGTTGTTTGGCTCTGTTGGTCAGGTGACTCAGCGTGGTAGCCGGCAGTCAGTTCCGCTCTGTTTGGCTCCGTTGGCATTTAGTGTAGCAGCGTGGTAGCCGGCAGATGGTGGACTCTATTTGGCTCCGTTGGTCAGATGACTCAGCGTGGTAGCCGCCAGAGATATCCTCCCCGTCATCGTGTACCGGGAGATGAGAGCATTGAGCTCCCCCATTTATGATTTGGGGTCAGAGGACAGGAGTACTCCGACAGCATCCCATCCACTCGGTCGCTCATCAGGAGCAGTGATGTCAGAGTGCACGGTCACCATATGCATTTATTGCATTTATTATTTGTGATTGCTGCATTTACTTGCTGCATTTATATGGATGCATATGATTGACATGCATACAGGATTATGACTTCCCCGGTCTGACGACCCTGTTACCTTTGTACTTTGATTCCGGTTAGTACAGTTTCAGTTGCATTTATCCTTCTTGTATTCAGGAGACTGTACGCATGATTAGTGTTGTCTGTTATTTATTTTATTATGCATATCAGTTGTACCTGCTGAGTGTTGGACTCACCCCGCTTCCATTGTTGATATATTTTCAGGTTGAGCAGTTCCAGTCGCTGGTTCCCACAGCACGTAGTGCTAGTCCTCTGCTAGTTTTGAGTTGTTATTTTATTTTAGTTTTTCTCTATCAGACTTTGTTTTAGTCTTGTTTTGGATTTTACATATGGATATTGTATGGAATCCTTCCGTTTAATGGACTTTTGGTATGATTTGGGTTTTATTCTACTACATGCCTGCCTGGACGGCAGAAGAGGTGAGTTCGTCGGATTTGAGCTTTACGAGTGTAGTTGAGTAGGGTGGATTTCGAGTCAGAGTGCTATTGTTTGTGATTACTATTATTAACTGCGTGGTTGTGACAGTCAGAGGCTGAATATCTATATAAACTGCGTGGTGATTGTTTTTATTTATTGTTATAATTCCAGCCGCCTGTGGCTGAGGTATATGTGTTATGTAGAAGTTTCAAATTGTCCGCCGTATAGGGGAGATGCTGCCGAAATTTCTTCGGACAGGGACTCCTCTGGGGCGTGACATGAGCAATGCGCCCGTCCGACCATCCCCGAACACAAGATCCTAATCCGCGGGCCGCTTGCTGGTGTTTGGGAGGAGACGAGGGCTGCGGTCACGATTGCTCCCCGGGCAGCTCGACAACAGCCATGTGCGAATGTCTACGAGGGTACGTTTTTCAATTTCAGTTCATGCCTTACCTCTGATCGGTGCTTGACCTTTATCTTTTTATCTGCAGTACTAGGTGGAGAGCGTGGTCATGTGCCAACGACTCGCCTTCATGGAGGAAGAGCTGAAGAAGCTCAAGCTTTCGGGAGAGGCTTCTTCCTCCCAGGGACCATCAGTCACCCAACTGCAGGCTGACCTGGAAAAGGCCCAACAACTCCTCGCGGCAGAGCAGCAGAAGTCTGCCGATCAGGCTAGTAGGCTGGACCAGATCGAGACCCAGTTGAAGACCTACGACAGAAAGCTTGAGTTGGCCTCCACGAGGAAGCAGCGAGCCAACACCGACTTGGAACTGAAGAACTAGGAGGCTCGATGGCTCACCCAAAAGCTCAAAGAGGCCGAGGACTATCTGATCATCGAGCGGGCCTGCCGAGCGGATGGAGAGGAGTCTCTGAATAAAAAGCTCAAGGAGGCCGAAGATTTCCTGGAGGCCTCTCGTTCTGCCCTGACAGTCTAGCAACAGGAAGAGCAGACAGCGTTATCAGCCGCGGTCAGCCCAACGACTCCATGCCTAATGATGTATTTGACTATATAGAGTGAGCTGGAGTCCTGTAAAAGTTTTGAGTCTTAAATGTAATCCTTTTGCTCAGCAGTATCTTTTTGCGAAATGAACGTTTGCCTGCTCTGCGGGGCTTTTCTTCACGATTTATTTATTTCCATGCTTGGTACCAAGTGTTTCTGCTCGGCTATAATCATGGCCATCCCGGTGACTTGCGGGTAGTTGATCGGCCATTTGATGAATTCAAACAAGGTTCACACCTTCTCCTGGGTTTAAGGTCGTCGCTCGACCATTGTTGGAGACCGGGGTTTAAGGTCGTCGCTCAACCATCGATGAATACCGGGGTTTAACGTCGCCGCTCGACGATTCGGTGAAGACAGGGGTTTAACATGGGCGCTCGATGATTTGGTGAAGACAGGGATTTAACGTCGCCACTTGACGGTTTGGTGAAGGCAGGGGTTTAACGTCGCCGCTCGACGATCTTCATAGGGGTTTAACGTTGCCGCTCGATGGTTCGGTGAACATCGGAGTTTAAGGTCATCGCTCGACCGTCGATGAAGATAGGGGTTTAACGTCGTCGCTCGACGATTCAGTGAAGACAGGGGTTTAACGTCGTCGCTCGATAGTTCGATGAAGACAGGGGTTTAACGTCGCTGCTCGACGGTCTACACAGGGGTTTAACGTTGTCGCTCAACAATCTTCACAGGGGTTTAACGTCGCCGCTCAACGGTTCGGTGAAGACCGGGGTTTATGGTAGCCGCTCAACCGTCAATGAAGACAGGGGTTTAATGTCGTCGCTCGACGATTAAGTGAAGACAGGGATTTAACGTCACCGCTCGACGGTTCGGTGAAGACAGGGGTTTAACGTCGTCACTCGATGGTTCGGTGAAGACAATGGTTTAACGTCACCGCTCGGCGATTCGGTGAAGACGGGAGTTTAACGTTACCGCTCGACGGTTCTCACAAGGGTTTAACGTCACCGCTCGACGATTCGGTGAAGATGAGGGGGAGGCATGTGACCAGCTCCGCCTTCTGCTTAGCTCCTAGATCGGATGCGATGAAAGTCATTGCCTCCGCTCGGCAGGGGTGGATCTGTACTTCTTCTTTTTTTTCATAGACTAGAGTAGGGGGCTTTTCAGTGATGGTGTTTACCTCTAGTCGGGGTGTCTTCCGAGCGGTTCTGGCTTCGGTTTTGACCATCTCGACATAACAGTGCCGAGCGGCCAATTAATCACCTTTAACCTCTCCTACCCGATCTTCTACTGGGAACTTGATCTTTTGGTAGTAAGTTGAGACTACCGCTCGAAATTCGTTGAGAGTCGGCCGGCCTAGAATGACATTGTTGTTGGAGTGTATACTGAAAGCCTAAGCTTTGTAAACATTCATTATGAATAAAGAATCACATTTGGTCTAATTATCTACATTTGTTTTGTAGTTGTTCATTTAATTTATATTGTAGATAACATAGTATGTGGTGTCACATACAGAAGATGATGTTATCAGTACCTTATAAATTATAAACAGTAGCTCACGACCAGAATGGAAAGGAACAAACCATTAGAAGGTCGTAGTGTAATTAGGTATTAGTTTATCTTGACTATATAATTACACTAGTACACTCAGAGTGTATTGAGTAGGACCATTTGAGGTCGTTCCTTTTATACTGACTTTATAAAGGAACAAAGACCTCAGTTATTATGGAAGTGTGTGCTCTTAATCCTAATATAATAACAAGCACATATGTTTGATATTTATTTCTTTAATTTATCAATGGGTGAGATTTAGTTCGATGAATCAATAAACCCGATAAATTGGGAAATGGTATCACTCATAGTGTGTGTTGTTGATTATAGAAGGAAACTGTGTCCTAGTGATACTAGGTTGATAATGTCCTCAAGAGGAGCTCATAAAGATTGTCATGTTAAACCCTGCAGGTGGACTTAGTCCGACATGATAATAAGGTTGAGTGATACTACTCTTGGATTTAGATATTAATTAAATGAGTTGTCAGTAACTCACTTAATTAGTGGACATTCGATATCTTAAACACAGGGAGACTAACACACTCATAATAAGAAGGAGCCCAAAAATGTAATTTGGGATTGGTGCGGTAGTTCAATGATAGTTCTCTAGTGGAATGAATTATCATTGATAAAATTAAGTTGTGTGTTCGGGGCGAACATGGGATGCTTAATTTTATCCGGAGACCAAAACCAATTCCTCCTCTCGGTCCCTATCGTAGCCTCTTATTTATAGAGTACTATACCCACATATACCCACCTTCTATACCCACCTAAAGGGGCCGGCCAAGCTAGCTTGGGAACCAAGCTAGGGCCAACCTAAGCTGGTTTAGTTTAAGGTGGCCGGCCCTAGCTTGAACCCAAGCTAGTAGGGCCGCCATAATTAAATAAAAAGAAATTTAATTTTAGATTTTATTATTATGTGGAAGATATATTTTAAAGAGAATTAAAATTAAAATATCTCTCTTGTAAAAGATTTACAAAGATTAAAGAAAGAGATTAGATCTCTTTCCTTATTTGTAGATTGAGAGTTTTTATTTTCTCTTTAAAATTATTCACATGTTAATAAAATTAAAATTATAGATATTTCCTTTTATTAACCATGAAGAGATTTTTAAAGAGAAATTTTATTTTTTTAAAATTTCCGGAAACAAATAAGGAAAGTTTTAATTGTTGATTAAAACTTGTCCAATTTGCTTCCTCTTGATGTGGCCGGCCATTAGAGTTTATTTGGGAAATTTTATTTTATTTTTCTCAAATAAATCATGTCAAGGAAATTAAGGAAATTTTATTGTAATTAAATTTCCTAATTTGCCTAGGCCAAGGAATATAAAAGAAGGGGTGAGGGTGCCTTCACAAGACACAACCTCTATTGTTTTATCTCCTTTTCTCCTTGGTGTTGTGGCCGGCCATTACCCTCTCCCTCTCTTCCTCTTGTGGTGGCCGAATACTTCATCTCTCTTGGAGTTCTTGTGGTGGCCGGATACTACTTGGAGAAGAAGAAGAAGAAGGAGAGAAAGCTAGCATCTCTTGGAGCTTGGTTAGTATTTTGATTTTCTTCTTTGGTGAAGTTCTTCCTTTGTGGCCGAACCTTGCTTGGAGAAGAAGAAGGTGGTTGGTGGTTTCTCATCTTGGTAGATCGTTGCCCACACAACGTCCGAGGTTAGAAGAGGAATACGGTAGAATATCAAGAGGTTTTTCTACAAGGTATAACTAGTAATTTCTATTTCCGCATCATGCTAGTTATTTATGGAAATAATACCAAATACAAGAGGCTTACGTTCTAGTATTTCGAATATGTTTTTTCGAAGTTGTGTTCTTTTGTTTCTTTCTTTTCCTTGTGATTTGATTGTTCTCTTTGGTTAACCTAAAGTTATTTTAGGAAATTAAATATTAGCTTTCTATTAAAGGTTTTGTCTAGTCGGTGGTGGTTGCTCCCATATCCAAGAAGGCCATGTGCCTCGCCACGTCAGTACTGGGAACCTTTTATGGAAATTAATATTTAATGGAATTAATAACTTAAGGAGACTTGGGTCAAACGTGTTAAGTTCCGCAGGAGATCCAAGTCAAAACCTAAAAGAACAAATAGATTAAGTTTTGGATCAAACGTGTTAAGTTCCGCAGGCGATCCAAAATTTAATTTAAAAGAACACATGGTAGCTAGGAAAAGGTTCAGACCTTTGTACAAAATTTTTGTACAATGGAACCTATAGGCTTTCCGAGTAGCAACCAACAATTGGTATCAGAGCTAGGGTTTTGCCTCTGTGTATTTGGTATTTAGTTTAATTATGCACATGTCATACATAATTTAGGCAGGTTAATAGTAGGATGTGCTAACTCTATAGATGCAGGATCCAACTATTATGGCTTTTAATTAATTATGTGTGTGATTGGACCCTTGGACATGTCAAGGGCAATTTATATGTGTGTGCATGATTGTATTAAAATACAGCAGGAGCTGTATTTAGTTTTATTAGGATTTTATTTTTGATCTAGATACATGTACATTCCTTTTATGGAATATAGGATCAAAATGTAAAATTCTATTTATGTTGCTGATCGAATCCTGCAAAGCGTGGAACCTTCTAAGGACCAGAGGCGCAGTGGAACTCGGAGCTGGATGCGACAGCTAGACCCGGTGGCGGTGGCCAAATATGGCAGCAGCTTTGGATGACAACACACGGAGGATAATTAAAGATAAAAGCCATAATAGTTGAAAATTAGATTTTCTATTTATTGCTTTTATATTGTGTGCATGTTAGTTTACAAGTTTAGTAGGCTAGCATAGTTAAAATTTCTCATTTATAAATAACTAAGTGGGAGAGGGATTTTAAGTAAATCCCATGGTCTCCATTATTGGTTTATAAGTGATGCAAACAAGCTTGCGTTGGCTCGAGTGCCTTCCTCCATAACGGATGAGCTTGTTTGCGGATCACTAGAATAGACTTCCATTTTGGATGACTATAGGAAGTTAATTAAGAGCGTGTGATCTTCCCCAGCGGAAGGGGCATAATCTTATTAATGGACTTAGTGTCAAGTAATGGTGTACACTTAGACACATCTAATAGTATCCTCCCTAGCGGAGTCACCGCTATTATTTGTGTGACCAAATAATACCAACTATTAATTTTATTTGTCAAAAGTTAGGTTGACAAGATAATAAAATTAATGGGTTAAAACCCTCCTTTTACAAATGTTGAATTTGTATCGTCCACACTAACGTGGCATACAAAATTCACGGTGTTTTAAGGTGTTGGTTAATTTAAAATAGTATTGTTTGAGGAATCAATATTATTCTAAATTTAGAGTTCGACCAAAAGTTATTTGTGATTCTTAGGATGACTTTCAACCCATTGTCCATCATACTTCAACAAAATAGACTTACTGGACCAAATTACATAGATTGGAAAAGAAACACGGATATTGTTCTTCTGCTGAAAGCTATAAATTTGTCTGACCGAGCATTGCCCCGATGCACCCACCGGTGAATCTACCCAAGAGGAGATTGAATATCATAGGAAATGGGTAAAAGCGGATGAGATGGCGCGGTGTTACATTTTGGCTTCAATGTCAAATGTATTGCAACATCAAGATTTACCACAACAACTTATGATATTATGAACAATCTCAAGGAACTCTTTGGTCATCGTGATAGGGCTTCTAGACAAGAAGCTATGAGAAAGATAATGACAGCCACCATGCAAGAGGGTACTCGTAAGGGATCATATCCTAAACATGATGGCTTATCCGAACGATATAGATCCTTGGAGGAGAAATTGATGGGAAACCAGATCGATATGATCCTCCAAACCCTACCTAGAAGTTTTGAGCAGCTCACTGAACTATAATATGAATAAAAGGATTTATTCATTAGGGGAACTACCGACGGAACTTCAAGCGAAGGGTTATTTCGTCACAATGCTCAAATTCACTATGTCGAAAATGGTTCTACTTCTAAACCGAAAGGTAAGAAGAAGAAGAAACAAACTGGTTCAAGAAAGAAAGTGAATAAATCTCGAAGTACGGATTTAAAGTCGGAATGAAGAAGTCAAGGGCAAGTGCTTCATCTGCAAGCGGGACATTGGAAGGCGGACCGTCTCGTAAGAACCAAAACAAAGGTATATCTCATACTCTAGTTGTTGAAACATGTTTAGCGGTGTTATCTACCAACACCTGGTGTGTAGATACGGGAGCCACTGATTCTCTGCAGGGGTTCCAGGAAACCCGACGACTATCTCAAGGGAGATTACCGTCTACATGGGCAATGCTACTAAGGTGGCAGCTGTTGCAGTGGGAGACGTCTACTTATCTTTTAGTAGAAATAGAAATTTGGTTTTAAGAAATTGTCTTTATGTACCCAGTTTTAGAAAGAATTTAATTTCAGTTTCTAAACTATTTTTAGATGGATATTCAGTTTCTTTCAGTAACGATGTAGTTATTAAAAGAAATAAAGTGATTATCTGTTCTGGTGCATTAGTTGGCAATTTGTATATTTTAAATCCAAATTCTTCCACAAAGCAAAACATGGAAATTTATAATTCATCTTCTAATTCTAATAAGAGAAAAGAACCTTCAGAAATGAACCAAGCATATCTTTGGCATCTAAGGCTTGGTCATATTAACTTAAGTAGGATTCAGAGGCTTATAGCCAATGGACTTTTAAGGTCATTAGAGTTGGAAAATTTTTCAACTTGTGAATCTTGCTTAGAAGGTAAAATGACCAAGAGGCCGTTCAAGGCCAAGGGGTATAGAGCCAAAGAAGTGTTAGAGTTGGTTCACTCTGATTTGTGTGGTCCTATGTCTATCCAGGCAAGAGGAGGTTTTGAATATTTTGTCTCTTTCATAGACGATTATTCAAGATATAGATACATTTATCTAATGCGCCGCAAGTCCGAGTGCTTTGATAAGTTCAAAGAATACAAGGCTGATGTGGAGAAACGACTAGGTAAAAGTATCAAGACACTACGGTCAGATCGTGGTGGCGAATACCTCTTAGGAGAGTTTAGGAATTACTTATCAGAGGCCGGGATTCAATCCCAATTGTCTGCACCTGGAACACCCCAACAGAATGGTGTAGCAGAACGAAGGAATAGGACTCTTATGGAGATGGTTAGATCAATGATGAGTTATTCAGAATTACCAAATTCGTTTTGGGGATATGCTCTGGAAACAGCAGTATACGTTCTGAACTTAGTACCTTCTAAATCAGTTTCTTCTACTCCCATAGAATTGTGGAATGGGAGAAAGCCCAGTCTAAGACATATTCGGATTTGGGGTAGTCCAGCACATGTGCTGAAACCAGATGCTGATAAGTTAGAATCTCGTACAGAAGTTCGCGTGTTTGTAGGATATCCCAAAGGAACGAAAGGTGGTTTATTTTATAGTCCTAAAGACCAGAAGGTCATTGTTAGCACCAATACCCAGTTTTTAGAAGAAGACTATATAATGGATCACAAGCCCAGTAGCAAAGTTGTTTTAGAAGAACTTAGAGAGGACATGTCTACTTCAGTACCAAGGACAAGATGAAGTACCACAAGAGACCGCAACACGTGTCACACATGATACACAACCACGCATGCCTCGTCGTAGTGGGAGGGTTGTAATGCACTGAAAGATTCATGTTTTGGGAGAGTCTTCGACTTGATCCCGTAAACATGACTGATCCCGTCATATGATAAGCACTCCAAGATATAGATGCAGCATCTTGGCAAAGAGCAATGAATTCTGAAATAGAGTCCATGTACTCTAATAAGGTCCGGGAGCTTGTAGAACCACCGAATGGTGTAAAAGCCGTTGGATGCAAGTGGATCTATAAAAGGAAAAGAGGGACAGATGGGAAGGTGGAAACCTTCAAAGCTAGGCTTGTTGTGAAAGGGTACACTCAGAGAGAGGGAATCGATTATGAGGAAACCTTTTCACCAGTGGCCATGCTTAAGTCTATCCGGATACTCTTATCCATTGTCACTCATATGGATTATGAGATTTGGCAAATGGATGTCAAGATAGCTTTCCTTAATGGAAGTCTTAAAGAAAACATCCATATGAAGCAACCAGAAGGATTTATTGAAAAAGGCAAAGAGCATCTAGTGTGTAAGCTCAATCGGTCGATTTATGGACTGAAGCAAACTTCAAGATCTTGGAACATCCGGTTTAATGAAGTAATCCAATCATATGGATTTATTCAAAGTCCGGATGAGTCTTGTGTATATAAGAAGTGTAACGGAAACGTGGTGGTATTTCTTGTACTATACGTAGATGATATTTTGTTAATTGGCAACAATGTCAAGGTATTATCAGACGTAAGGGTATGGTTGTCCAAACAATTTGATATGAAGGACTTAGGAGAATGTGCACACATTCTTGGGATCAAAGTTATAAGGGATCGCAAGAAAAGAATGTTGTGTCTATCCCAAGCTTCATATATAGATACAATCCTTGCTCGTTTTAGCATGCAAGACTCCAAGAAAGGTTTCTTACCTTTTAGACATGGAGTAGCTCTATCTAAAGAAATGTCTCCAAAGACATCAAAAGAGATAAAGGACATGAAAGCAGTTCCTTATGCTGTAGGAAGCCTAATGTATGCAATGCTATATACGAGACCGATATCCGTTTTGCCGTAGGCATGGTCAGCAAATATCGAGTAACCCTGGACAAGGACATTGGACTGTGGTAAAGCATATATTAAAGTACCTGAGAAGGACTAGAGATTATATGCTAGTTTACCAAGCAGACGATTTTCTCCCTGTGGGTTACACGGATTCAGATTTCCAATCAGATAGGGACAACAGTAAGTCTACATTAGGCTATGTGCTTACTTTAGGAGGTGGAGCCATTGCATGGAGGAGTGTTAAGCAGAAATGCGTTTCGGACTCAACCATGGAAGCTGAGTATGTAGCAGCCTCTGAGGCGGCTAAAGAAGCAGTATAGCTCAGGAACTTTCTAATGGACTTAGATGTGATTCCTGGTTTACCTAAAATCATCACAATTTATTGTGATAATAGCGGTGCAGTTGCAAACTCGAAGGAACCACGAGCTCATAAGGCGAGTAAACATATAGAGCGCAAGTACCACCTGATACGAGATATCGTGAAGCGAGGAGAAGTTGTCATCGCCAAGATTGCATCAGCGGATAACCTGGCAGATCCTTTCACTAAGGCCCTTCCGGCGAAAGCTTTCGATCGGCATGTGGAGGGAATGGGAATCAGATGTATGGTAGAAGATATGACAGCTTAGTCATTAGTATAAGTGGGAGATTGTTGGAGTGTATACTGAAAGCCTAAGCTTTGTAAACATTCATTATGAATAAAGAATCACATTTGGTCTAATTATCTACATTTGTTTTGTAGTTGTTCATTTAATTTATATTGTAGATAACATAGTATGTGGTGTCACATACAGAAGATGATGTTATCAGTACAATTATAAACAGTAGCTCACGACCAGAATGGAAAGGAACAAACCATTAGAAGGTCGTAGTGTAATTAGGTATTAGTTTATCTTGACTATATAATTACACTAGTACACTCAGAGTGTATTGAGTAGGACCATTTGAGGTCGTTCTTTTTATACTGACTTTATAAAGGAACAAAGACCTCAGTTATTATGGAAGTGTGTGCTCTTAATCCTAATATAATAACAAGCACATATGTTTGATATTTATTTCTTTAATTTATCAATGGGTGAGATTTAGTTCGATGAATCAATAAACCCGATAAATTGGGAAATGGTATCACTCATAGTGTGTGTTGTTGATTATAGAAGGAAACTGTGTCCTAGTGATACTAGGTTGATAATGTCCTCAAGAGGAGCTCATAAAGATTGTCATGTTAAACCCTGCAGGTGGACTTAGTCCGACATGATAATAAGGTTGAGTGATACTACTCTTGGATTTAGATATTAATTAAATGAGTTGTCAGTAACTCACTTAATTAGTGGACATTCGATATCTTAAACACAGGGAGACTAACACACTCATAATAAGAAGGAGCCCAAAAATGTAATTTGGGATTGGTGCGGTAGTTCAATGATAGTTCTCTAGTGGAATGAATTATCATTGATAAAATTAAGTTGTGTGTTCGGGGCGAACATGGGATGCTTAATTTTATCGGGAGACCAAAACCAATTCCTCCTCTCGGTCCCTATCGTAGCCTCTTATTTATAGAGTACTATACCCACATATACCCACCTTCTATACCCACCTAAAGGGGGCCGGCCAAGCTAGCTTGGGAACCAAGCTAGGGCCGGCCTAAGGTGGCCGGCCCTAGCTTGAACCCAAGCTAGTAGGGCCGGCCATAATTAAATAAAAAGAAATTTAATTTTAGATTTTATTATTATGTGGAAGATATATTTTAAAGAGAATTAAAATTAAAATATCTCTCTTGTAAAAGATTTACAAAAGATTAAAGAAAGAGATTAGATCTCTTTCCTTATTTGTAGATTGGAGAGTTTTTTATTTTCTCTTTAAAATTATTCACATGTTAATAAAATTAAAATTATAGATATTTCCTTTTATTAACCATGAAGAGATTTTTAAAGAGAAATTTTATTTTTTAAAATTTCCGGAAACAAATAAGGAAAGTTTTAATTGTTGATTAAAACTTGTCCAATTTGCTTCCTCTTGATGTGGCCATTAGAGTTTATTTGGGAAATTTTATTTTATTTTTCTCAAATAAATCATGTCAAGGAAATTAAGGAAATTTTATTGTAATTAAATTTCCTAATTTGCCTAGGCCAAGGAATATAAAAGAAGGGGTGAGGGTGCCTTCACAAGACACAACCTCTATTGTTTTCTCTCCCTTTCTCCTTGGTGTTGTGGCCGGCCATTACCCTCTCCCTCTCTTCCTCTTGTGGTGGCCGAATACTTCATCTCTCTTGGAGTTCTTGTGGTGGCCGGATACTACTTGGAGAAGAAGAAGAAGAAGGAGAGAAAGCTAGCATCTCTTGGAGCTTGGTTAGTATTTTGATTTTCTTCTTTGGTGAAGTTCTTCCTTTGTGGCCGAACCTTGCTTGGAGAAGAAGAAGGTGGTTGGTGGTTTCTCATCTTGGTAGATCGTTGCCCACACAACGTCCGAGGTTAGAAGAGGAATACGGTAGAAGATCAAGAGGTTTTTCTACAAGGTATAACTAGTAATTTCTATTTCCGCATCATGCTAGTTATTTATGGAAATAATACCAAATACAAGAGGCTTACGTTCTAGTATTTCGAATATGTTTTTTCGAAGTTGTGTTCTTTTGTTTCTTTCTTTTCCTTGTGATTTGATTGTTCTCTTTGGTTAACCTAAAGTTATTTTAGGAAATTAAATATTAGCTTTCTATTAAAGGTTTTGTCTAGTCGGTGGTGGTTGCTCCCATATCCAAGAAGGCCATGTGCCTCGCCACGTCAGTACTGGGAACCTTTTATGGAAATTAATATTTAATGGAATTAATAACTTAAGGAGACTTGGGTCGAACGTGTTAAGTTCCGCAGGAGATCCAAGTCAAAACCTAAAAGAACAAATAGATTAAGTTTTGGATCAAACGTGTTAAGTTCCGCAGGAGATCCAAAATTTAATTTAAAAGAACACATGGTAGCTAGGTAAAGGTTCAGACCTTTGTACAAAATTTTTGTACAGTGGAACCTATAGGCTTTCCGAGTAGCAACCAACAATTGTAGGCTGAGGGGGCATCCACCACAATGAAATTCGTGGTCCTGGTCCTTCTGAGCGTCTCCTCTCCGAGTGATATAGCCAACTTGGCTTGGTCGATCGACAGAATCTCGTTGCTGTTGAACCTATATAGTGGGGTCGTCATCGGCAGTAGCTCACCTCGGTTGATCTGGAGCTGATCGAAAGTCTTCTTGAAAATTATATTCACCGAGCTCCCTGTGTCAACAAAAATTCAGTGAATTGTATAATTGGCAATTACCGCTCGGATGATGAGGGTGTCGTCGTGAGGGATTTCCACTCCTTCGAGGTCCCGGTGTCTGAAGTTGATTTCGGGCTTGCTCACCCTCTCCTGACTACAACCGAAGGCGTGAATTTCCAAGTGCCGAGTATATTATTTTCTAGCTCGATTGGAGTCTCCGCTGGTCGGTCCACCGGCAATGATGTTTATCTCTCCCCGAGCGGTATTGCTTCTGTTTTCCTCCTCCCGAGCGCTAGGCCTGTGTCGCTCGTGTGAGGCTCAGGGATGGTCATTGCTCCTCTCTTGATGGTGGTGCGGCCGCTCGGGTGACCGCCTGACATCTTCTCGTCGCCCGACGGTTTGATGCCCGTGTCGTCAATCGAGTGAAGGCGATCAACGACGATAGCCCCTTGGCGTTGATCGGGCGATCGGTGTAAACCCGCGACAGTCCCGGGTGTTGTGTGGCGCTGACTGGTGGAAAGAATAAAACATTGGCATCCATATCTTGCCCTTCACTATTTTTGCCCGATCGGAAGCCACATGCTGCACGGTCTGGGCCCTTACTTCTTGGCGCGGTCGACCTTCAGCTCTCAGCCCCCTTGGTGGTTGGTGGTTGGTGGCTGCTAGGCGATCGCCGTTCGGTTGACACCGCGGGCTCGGATGACGCCTCTTTCCTTCTGGCTACCTGGGTCTCCTCCACGTTTATGTATTCATTAGCCTTCTTGAGCATATGGTCGTAGTCACGAGGCGGCTTCCTGATGAGTGATCGGAAGAAGTCTCCCTCCACGAGTCCCTGGGTGAAGGCATTCATCACGGTCTCAGATAAGTCCGAGGGGATATCCATAGCTACCTGGTTGAAGCGCTGGATGTATGCTCGAAGGGTTTCTCTGGGCCCTTGCTTCAAAGAGAACAGACTGACGCTTGTCTTTTGATAGCGTCTGCTGCTTGCAAAATGGTAGAGGAAGACTGTTCAGAAATCCTTGAAGCTTTGTATTGATCCGTCCAGCAGCCTCCTGAACGGTCGCTCGGCCTTCAGAGGTCGACGTTACTTGTTCCGCTAGTCGGTCGACTAGTGGCTTTTGTTGCTGTTGCTCAACAATCTTTGCCGCTTGTGCTTGTATTAGCGCGTCGAGCTCTTCTTGAGTGAGTGTCACGGTGTGAAGTCGTCCAGCTTCTTCCATTTTCCTGACTCGGATTCAGGTACATTCTCACAAACGACGTCAAATTTGATCCTGTCCGAGAGTCGAGGCAATGGATGCTGGGGACGTGGCGCTCCTAATGACTCGTGGTGGACTTCTTGTTAATGAAGCCTGCAACCACAGCAACGTCAGTGTCGAGCCAGGGAGGGGTTCCCCGACGATAGCCCTCAGACGCTCAAGTCAAACACTAGCGATGTAGAAGAAACGAGGAAGCAAAAATGGCAGAGTAACTGTGGCTACAGTAGAAATTATGCCTCCGTTGAAGCTTGGAACCCTTTATATAGGACTCTAGGGAAGCTCGTGCATGTTCCCCGAGGCATGCACACTTCTCAAAGCATACCTTGAAAAGACATGTCAGAAAAGTGTCCCTGACACCATACCTTAATGACCCGAGCATATCTCTGACAAGACAGTGGAAGCTTCCGCCATACGATCCTCTGCCTGTCCATGCAGCCAACCATGCCGTCTGTCAGTGGCACGAGTTCCTATGAGGATATCGGCTGATCCTCCTTTTGTCTGTTAGTGGGTCAAGCGGGATAGACGCTCGACCAGCCCTTGGCCATTCGGCGGGCCTTGTCCTCGGGGGGAGCGGAATGACCGCTCGACCAACATCCCACTGTCCTGGCTCCATGTTATGTAGGCCGGAGTTGTGCCTAAATGTAGCATGCTCGGTCGTCAATGTTTCACTGATGTGCATCCAAGCGAGTTAGCTACTCAGCGCCTACTTCGTCTGTTCTAAGCGTCGAAAGCTTGGTATGGAGCCGAGCTGTACTGGTATCCGCCCGGACCCTCTTCCTCTTGAGCGGGAGGGGGGGGGGGGGGTTGCCCGATCGGACGATGATATCAGGGCGTTGACCAGCTTGACTTTGACTTTCACCATGTCATCAACCACCCTGCTAATCGGGGCCCCTCCTTATCACCGGATCAAAAGGAATTAAGCTAATTAAGAAAAAGAAACACCAAATTTACTTGGTTTGCAATCAGACGATTGTTAATCCAAGACCTTGAAAAACGTACTAAGATTCTCCTCTGGGCGGAGTAGCTTCTTACAACGTTGAAGCACATAAGAAAGGAATTGATTACAAGTGTTCTCTTTTAGCTTCTGGGATCAGAGTTGTATTTATAACCCTGGTCGGGGTGCTTGAAAGAGTTCCAGACACCTGGGGGGATAAACTTTTATCCCAGTCACAACAGAATGTGCCACATCACGTTTCGGATAAAATTCAGTTGTGGGCGCCCAAACCAAGTCCGGGCGCCCCGAACTGAAAAGTCAGCATTTTGTTGACTTTCGGTCTCGATCTTCCTCTTCGGTTCCGCTCGCATTGGTCTGAGTCTTTTGCTCCGGCTCCGCTCGCTTGGGTGATCTCGGCCATTCGGAATAAGGCTCATCCAAACCCAACTTCCAGCCTTCGAGTAGTCTTCCGCTCTGACTTCTCATCCCTCAGAAACGTTGCACGCCTCCTTCTCGTCCGCCCACGTACCTTCAGCAACACCTTGTCCCTTGGATGCACCGAGCCCGTCGGCTCTCTCTCATGCCGTCCTTCTCGCTAGCTGCATCTTTCACTCGACTTCCTGTCCTCCTAAGTTCATGCACACTTAGACACAGGGGTTAAATACCAACAAGACCTAACTTAATTTAGTTGATCACATCAAAACCACTACGGGATATTTACAAGTTGATCTACTTCATAGAAGGCACCTCTAATGGCTTGGAAGGCGCCTCACATGAATAATGCGAAGGCGCCTTACAACCACTTGAGGGCGCCTTCAATAGCCATTAGTTGAAAATAAAATTTTATCTTCAGTGGATAAAGCTTATCTTGTTGGAGGTGCACCTTGGAGGCGACTTAAGCAACGGATAGGTTTTTCCAGGAGTGGTAAAATTGTTGGTCCCTTTTAGCCGGCTAGAGGGAGGTGAATAACTTAAAATAAAAAATGTATATCTTTCTTGAACTTTACAGCTTAATTAATATAAACACTTGCATAAAAGAAACTAATTAATTAAAGAAAGAAGAGGTAAATAGTTTTACTTGGTTTGCAATCAGAGGTTTACTAATCCAAGACTTTAAAATGCACTATCAAATCTCCTTCCGGTGGAGAATCCTCTTATTGCAGTTAATGCACTTGAAAACACGTTGAAGAATATAAATAATAAAAATGATGTTACAATATCAATACCAAAGTTGGTGCTAGTCTTTGCAAATCATTGGGGTTGGTCTTTCAAAACTAGCACTAACGTTTGTGCTAGTTTACAAAAATCAACATAAACATGTAGTCAATGGATTTTTGAAAATCAGAACTAACATTAGTGCTGGTTTTTGAAAACTAGCACTAACGTTGGTGCTGGTTTTCAAAAACTAGTACCAACATGTAGTTAATGGATTTTTAAAAACCAGCACCAACATTAGTGATGGTTTTTGAAGATCAACACTAATGTTGCAATTTTTGAAAACCAGCACAATGTTTTCGAAATCAAGCACTAAAATGTTCGCGCAATGAGTTTTAAACAACTGGTTCTTAGAAAATACAATGGATAAAAGATAAACACTCAGCATACCTTCACAATACATTTTTGCATCATTCTGAAACATGAGTAGAAAAAGGAGAGGGAAATGACTAGTATAGGTGTGAACAAAACCCCTAACTTAACGCGAGCTGAAAGTTGAACAAGATAACCTATATCTAGGGTTGGAAGCGGAAGAAGAGAGGAGCAAATGAGCGGTGAAGAGGATTTAGGGTTTTCATTTTAGAAAAGAGAGGAAGAAAAGAACGGATGGGCGACGAAGAGGGTTTAACACTTTTGTTGAAGGGAAGAGAGGGATGAGAAGGAAGAGAAAGAGAAAGAGAAAGAGAAAAAAATAAACTTGTAGAAAAAAAATTAAATTCACTTGGCATCACCAACCCACATATGTTGTTATATATATATATATATATACACACGACAGTAAATTTTTACGAAAGTAGATTACAATAAATAGTAATAGTAAACAGAAGTAGATTAACAGTAAACAAAAATAAATTGACAGTAAACAGTACTAATTAGCAGTAAACAATAAACAGTAATAGTTCTTGGTAAAATAGTAAATAGTAAAATAAAAATACAGTAATAGTGAAGTGCAGAAATAAAGTAGATAGTCACAATACCGTGATGGTACGGTTAAATATATTAACTTTTTTAATTTTCTCTCTTTTTTTTAATAAACTGCTTTCTTTTCTTGTTTGTTTTTCATGGAGCCTCACCTGTTCAGGACCTCACCTTTCAATCAGTGCCCCAGCTTATGCGTAAGATTTTGGGTTACTACCCTTCTTACTTAGCCCGCACAGGTCTTATATGATTTTGGTTATTCCTGATACAGTTATTGTTCATTTGTTGGTTACTAAGACAAGGGCTGAGGAAAAGAACCAAGACGAGAGAGATAGAATATTTTTTAGTCTAAACTTAGATTGTCATTATAAAACAAACAACAAGCATAGATCTTATTTAGTAGAGAATTTTTACAGAGAGTTACATAAAATTTTTACATAAAGATAGCTTACATAGAAAACAACATATTGTAACGCCCGCCCTCCCTGCTACCCTAAGGGACGGGGCTATGATACTCTACGTATAAATTTTTCTTTTTAAAACAGCGGAAGACTTAAAATAATTTTCATAGTTTTAATAAAACTTTTCTTTTAAATTTCTTTTGAACTATACTATCACATGGCATCAAAATCATAACATCAAATCCAGTTGAACCATAATGTCAAGCCACACATGTTTAGGTATCACAAGTCATAAAATACCAATGCATAGTTCTTTAAAGAAACTTTAAGCAGGTTCTTATTTATTTGGTTACCTAGCCACTGCCACACACATCTTCGTTGCCCCTCCTGCTGCTCCTCTAACTCATCCAGCTTTTTCCTTTATCTGTGGTACAAGGAAAGTAAGCTATGAGCACTCATGGCTCAGTAAGTTCCTTTCCTACTCACTAAAACCAACAATCAGCACATAATCAAGAATGCATCAACAAGTCATAATCTCAACTAATCATGGCATAACATAGCATTCTATTCAAGCATATCATGCATCATAATATAATCACAACTAGTCATAGCATATCAAGCATCACCATGGCCGAAACATATACATAGTGCATTGCATAAAACATAGCTAGACATGGCATAACAAACAAGTATCATGGTATACCAAAGCATGGCCGAAACATGTATATCAAAGCATCATACTATGGCCGAAACATGTACATCAAGGCATCATCATATCCATGGCCGAAATCTATATATCAAGCATCAACAAATCCATGGCCGAAACATGTCTATAAGGTATAGCATGAACATAACATAATCATACCTTATCATGGCATATCATAATCAAGAGCATAACATGAAACATAGCATAATCATAAGGTGTATGCAATATGATTTTGGAAAACATGTATCCGAAAAACATGTGTATGTCTCATGATCTTTAAAACTATTTTCTTTTACATATATACTTGAAAATAATCTCAACATAAGGGGGATCCCGGCTATGTACCACTTACATATTGCACGCAACCTTGTAGGTCCAAGGTAGCAAGTCTTGAACCCTACGAGGCAAACATACTAGGCCCTTAGTCCTAGGGGCACTTAGGAGCTCATCCCAAACGAGGTCCTTAGTCCCCGGGGCGCTTATGGAGCCCACCCTTGGTACAAGCCACTCACATATAAAGTAAAGTACATGTCATACATATCATGTATCATAAAAGCATGCATCACTTAGGCACACATCATATCATAAAAGTATGCATCACTTAGGCATACATCATATCATAAAGGTATGCATCACTTAGGCATACATCATGTCATAAAGGTATGCATCACTTAGGCATACATCATATCATAAAGGTATGCATTACTTAGACATACATCATCTCATAACAATATGCATCACTTAGGCATAGATCATAAAAACATGCATATCTTAAGCATAAAGCATATCATCAAGCATGCATGATTTAACCACATAGCATATCATGAAGCATGCATATTTTAAGCACTAAACATAGCATCAAAGCATGCATAATTTAACCACATATCATAACATAAGCATGCATATTTTAAGCACAAAGCATATCATATCATAAAAGCATGCATATCATATCATAAGTCATAAATCACAAGCATACATATTAAGCATAAGGGTGTATCTTGTGATTATCCTATCATAGGAAACATGGTATCATATTTATCTTGGTTTTAAGCTTCCTAAACCCTTGTGGCCGAAACCCTTTAGAGCTCAATTTAGGTTAAACCCAACATCCAAGCATGTGGCACCTAAATTATCATCATAACATTTTCATAGGAAGCATTATAAACATGATTAACTTAGTTTCTAAGTTCCTCAAGTCTCTAATTTCATATGGCCGAAACCTTAAGGTGTGAAACAAGGTTCCATATGACATAAAAGCATGGACAACTTTAAATCATATTTATAACATTTTTACCAAGGAACAAGGTAAACACATTTTACACATTTGAATTAGTTCCTAAGTTCTTTAAGCCCTTAACATATGTCATGGCCGAAATTTAACAAGTTCTCATTAGGGCTACAAACAAGCATACAAGCATGTGAACTTGGTCTAACATTATGTATAAATTCATACAAGGCATCATCCAATAGTTATGGCCGAAACATACCCTAGCATCATTTTAGGTCATAAAGCAACATATAGCAATTGAACCTTGGCTTCTACTTATCATATTTCATGTAGAGTGACATGAGCATATTTAATTTAAGTCCTAGGGTTTCTAGGGCATCTAAACCTTCATGGCCGAGACTCACAATGGTCCATTTAGATCATGGAAAAATTATACAAGTATGTGACAAAATCAATACATTATCCTATTTCCATAAGAAGTACTTTTAACACATTTGGTTTCATTTCTAAGGCCTCTAGGTCTCTTAAACCCTACTTGGCCAAAACTCACAGAATATAAACTTGCTTCAAATAGCCTAAAAGCATGAGAATTTATACAAGTTTCATAGCATGTATAAAGACAAGCATAATGAGTATACATATGAATTGTGTCTTAGGCTTTCTAGGTTTCTTTTTCTCTTTTTCTTTTATTTTTTTCTCATGGCCGAAACCTACCATTATTTAGCTAGGTTTTTAAGTGGCCTAAAGCATGAAAAACCTAAGTAAGTTTCATGGCAAAAGTTACTAAGAAACATATATACAAATTGGTTCATGAATAAGCTAGGACCCCTTGTGGTCATACATGTTATATGTCATGCCACTAATTTTTCTACACCCTAATTAAGCATGAGGGCATTGAACAACTTTCATATCTAAACAGCACAGAGTTCTTGAGCATATTAAAATTTTGTTTAAGCTTTTCTAAGCTATCCATCTCATCATGGCCGAAAAACCCTAAGAAGGAGTTCATGAAATTCTAGCAATATTCAAGCATACAAATCCTTTAAGATCTTTGTATTCTATCACATGAGCATGGTTATTTAAATTTAAAGGTCTTCCTAACCCTAAACCCTTTCTTGGCCGAAACATATGAGTGGTTTTCTTTTAGTTTCAAATATCTTCTAAGGAAGAAAAACTAATACATAATCCTTAATATTTCATAGGGAGAACCTTGTACTAGTTGGGTAAAACAATAAATTTCCCTAATCTCTTAAGAATATTTTTTTGGCTGAAATTCTAGGGTTCAGTACTCCTCTGATCAAGCATCATATAGGTATAAAAGCATGAAGAAGAACCCCTTTACATAGCATAGAAAAATCTATCATGTAGTGAAGACTAGTTTAAACACCATTAGATTTTGAAAGCTCTTCTTGGCCGAATTTTCTCAAACTTGTTTCTAGGTTTTAAAATCCTCATAAAATCCGAAAAGCACATAAAAGCCTTGTACCACAGGTGAGGGGAAGCTTACATCCTTTTTCGCTTGTGGATCTAAGGTATGGTGAAGAAGAAGTAGCCTCTTCTTCTAGTTCCTTTCCCTTGATTCCTTTGCTAAGTCCTCCTTGTATCTTAGGCTTTCTTAGGGAAAAATTTGGCTTTGGGGCTCAAGATGGAGGAGAGGGGACTGTGGTGTTCTCGGTGAGGGAGAGGATGAATGAGAGAAAATGAGAGAAAAATAGTTTTCTCTTTTCTTGCTCCCTTTTATGTTAAGGGGGAAGAGGTAGCAAACTTAGTTTTTGCTTTCCTTCTCCCTTAGCCCCTTTTTTTTCTATTTTATTTTTATTTTTATTTATTTATTTATCCTCATCATTCATGGTGAAATAAGGGGGAATGAATCCCCTTAATTAACCTATTTTATTTTCAGCAAAAATCAAAGAGGAAGAGGGAGAGGAAGGGAGGAAGGCAAGTTGCCTTTCTCTTGCTCTTTACTTATTTCCTTTTGGCTAGCTTTTACTCTTACCTTTATCATGAGTTTCCCTCCTTTGCTATCAACATATTATTCCTATCCCAATTGGTTATTACCCATTAATTCTATGAAATATAATATAAGAGGTTCAAGGTTCAATCCTTGACCTCTCCCTATTTTTATTTCTTTTTATTTCCTTTTTGGTTCAACTCACTTCCTATTATTTTTCTAAGGCAAAATCCCACATTCATATATTTATCTTACAAGCTTAGTGGGTATTACACATATATTACATAAAGGTACCGAATTTTTACATAACTTGACAGAGAAAACTTACAAACACACTTGAGCACACTTGAAGAACAGCGGGAGAGTATGGACAGTAGTGAGTGCAGTGGGGGAAGTGGATGCATCAGCAATAGAGTTTTGGGGTCCTTTTATAGGCGGAGGAGAGAGCTTTTCTTGGAGGAGAAGGAAAGAAGAGAAAGAGAGGGGCCTGGAAAGAGAAGGCTTAGTGAAGGACAAGTGGAAAGTACTAAGAAATGGAAAGGGGGCCTGACAATAGAAGGGTTTAGTTGGGGGGACAGATGGCTTCGTTTTAGGTGGGTGGACATATTGGCAGAAAAAAAAATGTCAGGAATGACGTTTTTGGTAGATGTTACTGTAGTATTGTGTTTATGGGAAAGGACGTCATGGATGACGTTACTTCATTAAGTCTCCATTAAGTTGTCGAGGTTATTGTCACTGGTAAGGTCCAGAGAGGGAGTTTGTGAACTTCCGGCTAAGTCTGGCTGCATACTTCTGTGGAGTGCTGCTCTATATGCTCTAGCAGAGAGGACAGAGCTGGCTAGTCTCTTCTGACAGTATCTTTCAGTTTTTCTTTTATAATGTTGAAGCAATGTTGTATGCTGTGTTTTAGTTTCTCCTACTAGGAAGTAATTGTCTGGATTTGTCAAGTGATCCCAAGCCCAATTAGTTCCTTGTACTGATGCTCTCTAATGCTTTGATTGATCTTCAATAGTAGGGAGAGCTTCCCAATGGAGATCGGGGTTAGATGGGTAATCTTCAAGTTCTGTTTGGATACCCCCGACTTCATTGATATCTAGCTTAACCAGATGTTTGGCTGGTTCAATATTAAGGTTAAGCCATTCCGGTGGAGAGCTATCAAAAGTACATACAACAAACGTTTCCTCTTCTTCGAGGGCCAGAGAAATAATAGTACCAAGCTTTTTAGGAAAATCTTTAACAGAATTTGGATCATGTATCCAAACTTTGTATAGTAGTCCGTAGTCCATCAGAAGAAAAGGAGTGATAAGCCTTCCTTTGTATGAAATTGCTTTATACTTTTCATAGTCTAAGATGGCTTTTTGGAAGGAATATAGCAGCTGACATGGACATCCGTATTTAGCAGAGTCTTCACAGGTTGGCCCAATTTTCTGACATTTAAGTTTTGGGCCAAATTCTGCTTCATAGGTAATAGTTATCCCAGGAGGGGGATTTTTGTGGAAAAGGCCTTTAGTGCTTCACATAATTCAAAAAAAGTATGTAGTGTAGATTGTTCTACTAGGTTCCGAACGTAGGAGTTGATATATATCCTCGGGTATGGTGTTGGGCATACCCAATATATGGGTTGCGGATGTTCTTTGAGCAAAAGTTGTAGCAGCTTGTTCTTTTAACTGGGCCAGTGTTAGATAGTTGGCCCATTGTGGTTTCTTTTCTTCTAATGTTGTGGAAGAGGAAGGAGACCCATGAGTTCCTTCAGTAATTTGTGCATATGTAGGAGGCTCTTCTGATTGTGAGCTAGTTGGCACCATAGTTGTTGTTTTTAATAAAGTGCTAATAAAGAAATTAGCACCAAGTTGAGTTCTGGCAGCATTAAAAGCTTCTTCAAGTGAATAATACCCTTTAAAGAAAGGATGTTCTAGGCCTTGTATGGCCATATTTATTTACTCCCAAGTAGCATATACTCCAGCTTGTGGCTCAGAAAAGACTACATAACAAGAGAATTTCTTGCCTGCTGGCTTTTGTATGGTTGTTAGAAAATAGTTTGTTAAAGCATTTATGACTGCTATTTTGTGTCCTGACCTACCAGGGATGGCAGGAATGTGCCAAATGTTATCTATCAAACAGTGTTGAATGTGATCTAGTTTGTCTCTGAATAAAGAGCGAAACTGATCTTCTTACTGTGTAAACTGTTGTAATTCTTGTGTTCCAAATTTTAATATTTTAGTAGCAAACGAGGTGCGTACTTTCCTTGATCGATCCATTACCTAAACAGAAAATGTTAGTGGAGTAAATGAGATAAAGTATCAGCTCAAGAATTGTTAATTCCTTTTATATGTTCCTAGTGAATGCGTAAACCTTTATTAATAATAGTATCTGTGAATTTTAGCCATCTCTTAGTACTTAATCCTTTAGTTTGTTGACTATAGCTTCGCAGTCGGTTCGAATGATGATTTCTTGCTTATTACAAATGAATAATCGGAAGGCTTCTAGACAATAAATAACTGCTAATATTTCAAAATCTAACGAGATAAGATGTCCTTTTTCTTGAAATTTTCCAGAGGCATATCTGCATAAGGTTTCTGTAGTTTTAGGGTCATACTTGGATGTTTTTCTAAATAAAATTCCTCCACATCCTGTTTCACATCCATCTATTTCGATGACTAAGTAGTCAGCATCAAGTGAGAGTGTTAACATGGGAATTATTTTTACTAACTCTTTAATCTATTTTACAAGTGATATATCTTGTTGATTAAAGTGTTTTTGTCCTGTTAAGGAGGTTTTGTTGTATAAGGGGCCGCTGATTTTTCCTATATTTTTTAAATAAGGTCTAGCATAATTTAGGAGTCCTAAAAAGGCTCTTAGAGTTTTAGTGTCTTCCATCTTATCTGGAAAAGCAAGGATTTTAGCAGAGATATGAGGTTGAAGGGCTATTTGTCTCTGTCCTATCTCTGCTCCTAAGAAATCAATATGAGTAGTAGCTATTGTCATTTTCTTTCGAGAAATAATCAGACCATGTTTCTCAAATAAGTTAAATATAATATGAAGATGAGCATAATGTTCTTGTTTAGTCTTAGAGAAGACTAAAATATCATCTATATATACACAAGTGAAGAGAGAAAAATCTCGAAAAATATCATCCATTTTCCTTTGGAATATTTGAGGAGCAACCTTGAGGCCAAAAGGCATAACAAGCCACTCAAAATGTCCCTCGGGACAGGAAAAGGTTGTCCATTCAATGGACTCAGGATGCATTTTGACTTGCCAAAATCCTGATTTCATGTCAAATTTTGAGTACCATTTTGAGTTTTGGATTTTATTTAAGAGTTGGTCTTTGTCAGGGATTTTATAATCGTCTTCTTGACAATTATCATTTAGTCTCTTGTAATTAAATAACATTCTAGATTGACCACGTTTTTGTTCTGATCCTTTATTAACTATAAAAGCTGGACTTCGGTGCCTAGATGTAGACCTTTGAATGGATCCTAGAGTTAAGAGTTGGTTAATATGCATTTTGCATTCTTCAGTTTCCCAATTTGTATATTTTAAGTCTTGGGCCTTAATTGTAAGGTCTGGATTAATGATTGATAGTTTGCAGTATACTTTGTTTCTGTCCCAATATTTAGTAGGATTTTCTCCAATTATTTCTAGTTTTTCTAATCTAGAAATGAGAGAGTCTAAATCAGGTTTATGTGTGTTTATTAATTGAAGTAACTGTTCTGAGAGTATAAGATCATGTGGGATCCAAGTGTCATCAGTTATAGGGCTTGACTAGCCAAGTGAGGCTAGTTTTCCGAGTCTTGGTAGTCAGAAAAAGCTAGGGCACAGGTCTAGTTATCCGGTTGTGCCTTCTTAATTACTGGGTTGTTTACAGGCATATTTAGGAGAACATTGACAAGATGTGTTGTCTGAAGGTAGGAGTTCTATGTAGGATTTTGTAGTTAAGGGATGGACAATAGAGGGATAGTCTGATACTATTGGGGATATTATGGGTGAGGAAAAGAAAAGAGCATAATCCTTAGTTAGAAGACAAGCTCTATCTGATGCTACCAGAAAATTTAAACCTAGGATTAAGTGAATATTAGGATATAATAGTGGTTTAATCCATAGCTTAGGAAGTGTGAGTGGTGTGTCGTATTTACCACAGTTGTCATAAAACCTTAGATGAGTGTTAGTAACAAATTGCGTGCAAGCTAACTGTTGGCCATCAAATTGTGTACTTAGTAATGGTTGTGATGCTATTTTTATAAAAGTTTTTGGTAAGACAAAAAGAAGTGTATTTTCATCTATGGTGGAGTTGGTAGCTCCACTATCTAAAAAGGCATGTAGTGTGAATTCATGGTCATGGATATTTACCAGACATTTGACTCTAATGTCTAGAGTTTTTCCTGTATTACATATACTAGAGGCTTTTATAAAGACTAGATCTCGATCTATTATATCGGCTGGTGTAAGTTGTAAACCTTTACCTTTATCAAGGGTAGCCTGAGAAGAAGAATGTGGAGGAAGGTTTTCTTTTATTTGTTTATGTAGAGTCTCAATTTCTGTTTCTAATTTATTAATACGTGTTTCTAATACAGAAACTCTTGTTTCTAATAAAAAATTTCGAGTGCCTCCTTTAGAGAGCTGGCTTATGGGTATCGTAATAGAGAACAGTTGTTGAAGACAAAGATTACAAGCTTATTTTTTTACATATTTTACAAGTTCCTCTTTTATCTAAAGATGGATAATAACTACAAAAGAAACAAGGAATGTTATCAGTTCCTGTTTTGAGTATCCACTCATGTAGGCAGTTAAGTTCTTCTGTAGTCTTATTGTTGAGTTGTTTAAACATTAGATTTGTATCTGGAAATGGAAAGTCATCCCATAATTCATCTAGATTATCTAGTGTATCATAGGGTATGTAATTTTCAGGGTATAGGTTATACTGCTGATGCGAGGGTTGCAAGAAAGAGTTTACAAGACTGTAATCAGAAGAAGGAACAACTTCTTCTATGTCATCTACAGAAACAATAGAGTAGATGGAGGATGTATCAGAAACGTCTGATTGTACTTCTATTAAATCTAGATTTGTACAGGTAACTAGTTTTGCTTCTCGGGTATATAAATTCTTTTTATTTAGGCAGGCAGAGGATAAATGACCTAGTTCATTACAGGCAAAACATGTTATAGTATTGGCATATGTCTTCTTTGGTTTGAACTTCCGTACATGTTTTTCTTTATTTAAGTAAGGTTTCTTTTCTCTACTTTTTCTAAGATAATAAGTCTTTTTAGGTTTTATTGAAATTTGGCCTTGTTACCAATTTTCTGGGTGTTCTTGATGAATGATTTAGTCTTGGTCTAGGTTGGGTGAGGCCATATTGTTGAGGGGTATATATCTGGCTACAAAATCCATATTGTTGATTTTTTAATTGCTTTTGTATGTGGATATAGGTACATTTTTCTTTAAGTATTGAAATAATGTGTTGAATTCTTACTCCAATGTTATCATATTGTGGTGCTACATTCATGTCTGTCTAGGCTTTATGTATTTCCTTTCCTAAGTCTCCTGGAAGTTTGCTAAAAAGTCTTTCCCCTAGTTCTGGGTTACAATAGTTTCCCGAGACTGCTGTTAATGCTAGAAAGTCATTACAAAAAGATTTAATCCAGTTCCAACTAAAGAGTTGTAATTGTTCTAAGTCTCTCATAACTTCTCTCTGTCTTATATCTAATCCAGTATTAGCATCTCTGGCGGTAAACAACCTATGAATTGTATAACAAAAATTGAGTATGTTATTTCCTTGTGATGTCATCCTGGCTACTTCCTCGGGATATGTAGTTTTATAGGCTTCCCATGCTGCTCTGGCAACATCACCTAGGTAATTTTCTCCTACTCTTATCATGGCTTCTCCTGTTTATATGTCTAGTTCATGTCTAGCTTGATAATCTCTTTTAACAGAGACTATCCACTGTTCTAGATAAGTATCATAAAGTTGAGGATCATCACATTCTCCAATATTTAACAAGACCGATTTTTTGCCAAAATAAGTAATTTCAGGTGGTCTTCTTTTTCCTATTGTTCTTAATAAAGGATTATTATTAGTATATGGGGTAATCTTTGTTCTTGGGGGATGTCCTTCCCCATAATCCATAGTTCTCATAGAGCTTTCAGGGTATCTTACTTGTAGCGGTTGTAGTCTGAAGTTACTAGTGCTACTGGATTCGGCTGGATTTATTAGATTTATTGTTGAGAAGTAATCTTGTTTTTTAGTAATTATGTTATACTCTTCGTCAAAATATAACATCCAGTCAGACTCTAATTTATGGTGTAAAAGGTCAAAAGTTTCTAATTCTTTTAAATCTTCTTTAATGAAATAGATGGCTATTTCAAATGGAATGTAAACATATTCATTTAGATCGTCATAAAATAAATAATTATTTTCCGCATTATTGCTTATAGGAGTTTCCAGTATGCTATATTCAATGTTCATTAAATTCATATTAGTTTGATTTTCTTCATTATCTTCTTCTTGTGACGTTGAAGGTTTATAATTATGAAATCTTACTATAGAGCTTCCATGTCTATCTTTATAAATAATGGATTCCGTTGGTTGTAAGGTTTGTGGTTTATTGTTTAATTCTAAATTAAAAGTCCAATCCAATCCTGCAAATAATGTTGATGAGAAGTCTTTAGGTTTGAGGAAATAAATGTCTTTTGTCGTAAGGGTTTCAATAACATTAGTAATTTGAACTTTAAAACTATTGTTAATATTTGTCATGATTTTTTCTAGAAAGATTATGTCTATTTGAATATTATGTCTTTGAAAGTCTCCATACCCTCTGGCTTGTACTGAAATTTTAATATGTTCTATAAAGTCCGGGATTGTCATATTGAAGTTTGGACAGAAATAGGTAATTCCTAAATTGTTATTCATATCTACTTCAATGAGTCCAATAACTGCCTTATCATTGTCAGAAAATCTTGAGTCGTAAAGAACTAAAAATACTTTAGCTCCTATACTTTTTCTAGTAAGTTCTCTTAGTCCAAACACTATTAATCCTAGATGTATGTAGTGATGTTTTCTTTGTAAAAGTATTCTTGCTGATTCTTCTGTCATGAGTGTAAATCTTTCTTCACCTCCATCTGGTAGATGAAGTGGTTGTGTTCTGTGATGTGTATAAAGTGATGTAGAGAAGGATAATAGTCCTTGATTATATATTCTTTTTGGGTTTAAGGTATTTAATTGTTCGTTAGAAAAAGTGTCTAAATTATGTTCTATGTCTATAAGTTCTTCTAATTGATAAGTAGCAATATTTGTTGAGGACCTCCTGGGTATTACAGATAAGTTTTTATTTGGTTGTCTTAAAGTTTGTGATAATCCAGAAAAACTTTCAGTTTGTTTCTTTGTTCGTAGATCCATTTGAAATGACATCTTGAGTCTTATAAGTAAGAAATTTATAAGTAGTAGGTTGTTGTCGGGTAACTGTTTTTCCTAAAGACAATTTACTAAGGTCTTTGTTAATACTTTCAAGAGTTTCTTTTAGATTACTTGTGTGGGTATCTTTATAGATATGATTTTTGAGAGTAAGTAGTTGAGTTTCTAATACCGTGAGCCTATAATGTAAAGAAGTAAGTAGTATTAGTATGATATTATTTTGTTGTACTAGTACTTGGTCGAGTGGAACAATTTACCAGCCCAGCTTAGCTTAGGACTTAGATAATGGTTAGGCCAGATAGAGTCCAAAATGGATTTGCTATATTCTTAAAATAGCAAGTTAGGGTTTAAAAGTAAACGCCTTCCTCCGCACGTTTTCCCTTCTATTTACCCGGCGCGAGCCCAGCTCCGGCTGCCTAGAACCTGCGAGTCTTGCTACGCTCCTTCTCCAGCAGCCTCATCGAAGGACGAGAGCATCCTTCCGCGGCGAGGCTTTTTTTTTCAACCTTCGTGCTCACGCTCTACAGATATCTTTTCGATTCTCCCCTTTTTTTCGTCGAAGAGAGGCGGTGGGTCGACGATATGGAGAACAGAAACTACGACATTCCCGAGAATGCAAACGAGCGTGAGCTTTCATCTCGAAAACTTGGGGAGAAATTCCTTTTTAATCCTTGGCTGATTATAATAATTCATGCTAATATTCTGATGCTATCTTCTTGTTTTTCTATGAATCCTTTTGGTTTGGGTGTGTTCAGATTGTCCTGGCCCGCAATCCGAGGAGGCAGGGAAGGCTGATTCCTGTGCTGGATGCCCTAATCAACAAATTTGTGCCACTGCCCCCAAAGGCCCCGATCCTGGTATTTTCCTCTTAATTTTCCTAGTTACATCGAAACCATTGTTTTCTTTCTGAAATAAGAAATGTTTATCGTAGATTATGCAATACATGATGGGGTTTAACAGTAGAATATTATTTATTTTTGAAGTTTTTCAAATTGATTCCAAGTTGTTGCTTTTATGTGATTCCAAATTCTTACTTGCTATGTGCTTGCTGGATGAACTCATGCAACTTGAGATGAATTATTATTTCCGAATATAACCGTGTATCTTCCTTGTATTTGTCTTCTTTGATTAATTGTGGAACTAGCTTAAAAAATATCAACAAACTCTTTCAGACTATTTAACGTGTTAAATTTTTTCTTTATGTTTGTAAGCCATTTTGAGTATTGGAAAATGTTGTTTCAAGACAATCCATAAGTGATTGAGTAAACAATAAATTAATAAAAACATAAGAGCTAGTCAGATAATGATGTGGAAAGACAATTGTCAAGAAAAGGCCATGAAAGAATGAAATAACTATGAGATTTTTACAACTAGAATGCCAGGAACATGTCCAATATTAGTATAGCAAAGTGGCAAATGCATATATCATCTCCTATGTGTATGTATGTTGAAGATAATTGCGTTACATATAGCATAACTGGTCCCTATATGTTGCCTTTAGTAAGTGGGGTAGCAGTCTAAGCAGCTAGCATATTTAGAAATCAACAAAATCAAAATGTGTCTCATTCTAACTAGAGTTAAACAAATCAAATAAAGATCTTAATTTTTTATTATGCTAGGCCCTTTTCAAATAATAAGGATTTTGTTGTTTTTGTTTTCCCTCATATAAAGAGAGTTTTTGTGATCGTGAAACACAAAATAAGTTTTTGGTGCAGTGGTTTTCATGTATTAACTTTGTCAATGAGTCAAGGTTTATTTTAATTGAACCTTTTTCCTTTCTACATTGGTGTGGTTGCTAGACAAGGACTGATTGATCGCATAAATCCCCAACCAAAAAGATGGGAAAACCCACCATCAGACAGAAACTGTTAGAGGGCGACCCTTCTTAAAAGGAAGCCAATAAAGCAGTCCATGTTTGGGGTGATCCATTAGGGAGCACACAAGGCATGAAATCAAGTTAATTCAAAAAAAGAGTTATCGTTACTAAATTGGCTGCTAACCCCTTGAGGAAAAATGAGTTCATTCGGTAGGATCTCTAGGTCTCTTCCTCTTTGAAGTCATGATCAAATTTGTAACATTTGTTTTACGTAACAAAGATGAAATTCAGTGTGATGAGTCAATCTACAGCCAGAGTCATTTGTTTGCAGTTAATACGATTAATTGGATGGCCCTTGTATGTTCTGTCTGTATTAACCAGAGTTCTAAAAATCGGTCTCGGCAGCCGCCTAGGCGCTAGGCGCCAACCAGCCGCACTGAAAACATGCTAGTCGGTCAACCTAGGTGGTCTTGGCTCCTAGGCGGGATTAGGCAGCCATAGGCGCCGACTAATTGATCGAATTGTCTAAGCGCCACGGAAATAGTGCAGAGTTTAATGATTTTTTTTTTAGTTTGGGCTTTTAAATTTAAAGCTCAATTAAAAAAAATTGAAATGTAATCTTTTTTTGTGTTGGGCTCAAGTTTTATAAGCTCTAAATTTTTGTCCAACAAGAAAATCGATTTGTTGCCTTGCCTTAGTGGCTAGCATCAAACTCATAAGTCATGAGTGAGAGAACTAGAGTGAGAGAACTTCACGAGGGCGATTTTGCATCCGAAAAAGAAGAGGATCACAATGATGATATTGAACTTGTGTTAATAAAGAATAAGTTGTTGAAAATAATAGAGAAGAAGTAGAATAAATTTGTGATATTTTATTAGTTGTGTAATTTTGAACTCATTTTAAATTTGATGTTATTGTGTTAGTTATAGAATGTGATTTATTATGCCTAGCAAATTTGAGAACTTTGGTATTAACTGAACCAAACTATTGATTCCATCAATCTTTAATTAAAATATACTATTTACATAGATGTTCATGTAGTAAACTTATAAATAATTCATTAAACTGAACTTAATTTGGTACATAATCTGAAGAATGTCCATTTTTGTGATTTTCGTCCATCATTTATAATGCCTTTGTCAAAATTTTCAAGAAATCAAGAATACTATGTACTATTTTCAAAATCATATTTATTAATAGAATTCACCAACTAGGCAAAGTTTCTGCAGCATCATCATAAAGATAATTGATTTTTTTTTCCAATCCACATCAGATTCTTCTTGTTTTGAGGCAAATCAATGTCTCAGTTATCTACAATTTGGGACTTCTATCAGGCATTTGCTAAGGAAGAGTTCTGTTGGCTTCCACGTACTTAGACTTTTCAATAGTTCCTAGTTTCATGGATTTTTGCTTTCATCATTTTGTAGATTTCCTATTTTACCATTTAGAAGTGTTAGTGAAAAAGTACCTATAAGCATATCAGTTTAACTACTGTTTTCCCCCTTTTGAGCAACTTCAAGAACTGCTAATTTTCTTTAAAAAAAAGACCTATTTCATTGTTATATTCAGAATTTAGTAGCACCTGTGTACAGTTGAGAATTTGTTTGACTTGTTATACTTGATGCCTATTTTGCATGTTAATCATCCAGGAACTATGTTTGTGTCAAATCCTTAATGACATCATCTAAACCTTGAGATACATTAATATAGTCAAATAACTCAAATTACTGAGAGATAAGTAATGTTTTTGACAGACTTGGTGACTATAGCAGAAAGAATGGCAACAATTAAGCACAAGATACTCATCCTGTCTGGAAAGGGTGGTGTTGGAAAGAGTACATTCTCAGCGCAACTCTCGTTTGCCTTGGCTGAGCTGGAGAACCAGGTTGGCCTTCTTGACATAGATATATGCGGACCCAGCATCCCAAAGATGATGGGCCTTGAAGGGCATGACATCCATCAGAGCAACCTTGGCTGGTCCCCTGTCTACGTTGAGTCGAATCTTGGTATCATGTCCATTGGATTCATGCTCCCACACCCCGATGAAGCTGTTATATGGAGGGGCCCTAGAAAAAATGGACTCATCAAACAGTTTGTGAAGGATGTGAATTGGGGGGAGCTGGACTATCTCGTTGTGGATGCTCCTCCTGGAACATCTGATGAGCACATCTCTATCGTACAGTTTTTGCAAGCCACCGGCATAGACGGTGCCATCATCGTGACCACCCCACAGCAGGTGTCCTTGATCGACGTGCGCAAGGAAATTAGCTTTTGCAAGAAGGTAGGCATCCGGGTTATTGGGGTGGTCGAGAACATGAGTGGCTTGAGACAGCCAATCTCAGACATGAGGTTCCTAAAGTCGAATGAGACGGGAGACGAGGATGATGTGACTGAATGGGCATTAAGCTACATCAGATCGAATGCACCAGAGCTTCTTTCTGTGATTTCATGCAGTGAGGTGTTCGATGCCACAGGTGGTGGGGCTGCAAAGATGTGCATGGAAATGGGAGTTCCATTTCTGGGAAAGGTGCCGATGGATCCTCAGCTTTGCAGGGCGGCAGAGGAAGGGCGTTCCTGTTTTACTGATCAGAAATGCACTGTTAGTGCTCCAGCATTAAAGAAGATAATCCAAAATCTCGTTTCTTCCTTTGAATAAGTTCCAAGGACTGGCATCTTCACGTGAAGTTATATGATAACTACAGTAATTCTGTTGTAGATTTTTCGATTATAATGTCGTTTAAAATAGTTTCATCATAGTTTTTCCTTCTAGTGTGGCTTGTGTTGATTTTCAGGAAAAGAATAAGTTGAGACTTGATCATTTGTTTCTCAAGTAGATATCAAATTCTGAAATTTTGTGCAATTCTTTATCAGCAGCTTCCGGCAATCCAAATGAATAGGGTTTGTGGCCCCAGTTGCAAAAATGTCTAAAGAATTCTCTCTCTTCTTCTCCAAATCTCGGCGAGGGCCATTTACTTTGGCTATGATCAACTGTTGAAATCTTTGATCGCGATCGACCGAAAAAAAGGTTGGAGAATGTGTTCCCTTCGTGAAAGCAAAGCCTCCACTTTCTTGTTTGTTTTTTTCAAAGCAAGCTACTTGTTTCATGCAGGACAAATGGACAATGCGATGTGTCCTACTAGCTCGCTCCTTAATTTTCACACTACAGCTCAATGATATCTCTCTAGTGCTTCTCAAAACCACAAGCGATTGACATATATGTTCTCCTACAAGTCAATGAAATAATTCTTAGCGAGAAAACTGACAGGTTCAGATATGACGTGTCTGTGTATATATTTATATATATATCTTCTCATTGCAGTTGAGTGGGGGAGGGTGGGCTGGCTGTCTTCCCTTCACCCACAAGAGTTACATCTTGAGAAGCTTCCAACCTTGTCTCGGCTCAACAAGTGGTCAGATGAAGATTGTTTAGTTTAGATTAATCGAAACGCATCGAGTCTTGGCATTGACAAGTCAGTGGAACCACTCCCTTCAATCTCAAGTTTGCCGACTTGTGATTGCTTTTTGATTTTTCATATTATCTACATTTTGTAGGAGCCACATTATACCTGTAGATTTGCAAGAAAAAGGGGATCAGCTTGGTTCTGTTTTGACTGATCCTCCGGCTGCCGGCGCCTAGTCTAGTCCTGGTCGTCCGCCGGCTTTGCATCGTTGCCTGGAGGGCTGGGGCAGTTGAATGGAGCCCTCGTGGGTCCCTCGAATTTGCCGCTTGATGTCCCCTCTGCCTCCCACTTTCTCGCCGGCGCCTCGCCGCCGTCCGCTCTCCTGGGCGTGGCCCGCGCCGGAAACTTCGCCGACAACGTGCGGATGAAGAACGAAGGCCAACGGTCTGACCTTCCGAAACGTACGCCCCTCCCGGCGCGGTTTCTCGCGTCGTCTATTGTTGATCCGCCGACGACGCGGTGGGAGGTGCCTTCGTCCGTGAGCTCGAGGCGGCTCGTCGGAAAATGGAGGTTGTTGGGGGTGGCAAAGATCTCCCTTCGAATATGATCCGGAAGCCGGAGGGTGTAGCGGTCGACGTTCTCCCCGGGAAGTGTCACGGAGTGCCCGGTGGAGTATGAGCGTAGTAGCTTCGGCGGCCGCAGTCTCCACGACCGCGAACCTACATCCCTCCTCTGTCTCTCCGTCAGCGAGGCCATCGGCTCTGAACCCGTCTTCGGATCGACGACGACGGCCACTTGATCCGGCGGCAGCGGAGAAACAGGGGGTTCGAGGGACGCAGGGGGGTCGATGGAAGGGGGCGAATCCAAAAGGTAGATGGTGGCACCGCCGGATTCTTCGGCCAGGTTGGAGCGGCAGACGGGGCAGGTGACGTGGGAGGCCAGCCAGGCGTCGATGCACTCGGGGTGGAAGGCGTGGCTACAGGGCGGCAGGAGGCGGAGCGCGTCGTCGTCGTCGAACTCGCAGAGGCACACCGCGCACTCCAGCGCGCCCTTGCCCAGCTTGAGCCCCTTCACATCGGCGTAAAGCAGCGTCGGAAACGTCTCGATGACGTCAGCGCTGAGCCCCCTGTTCTGCTGCAGCCGCGACAGCAGCCGCCGCGGCCGGCCGGGGCCGCCAGGGTCGTCGAAGCTGCCGCCGGCGCAGCGGCGGATGTAGATAGAGAGGAGGATGACGAAGAAGAAGGCCGTGACGAGGAACACGATGACGATGGCCATGGTGGGGTTGAAGGTCGGCGAGCCGAAGTAGGGGTTATACTTATCCGACGGCGTCGAGGGAGGCGGCGCCTGCGCCAAAGCGCACCTGGCGGCGACCAGAAGCCACAGACTCTTAATCACACAGCCTGCACCGCGACTCGTCCCCATCACTCACCGACCGCCGGAGAAGCTTGTACAGTAAGAGAAATCAACAGTAGTGAAGCTGGGAATAAGATAAAAACGACCCAGCGACGCTCCGAAGCTTCTCGGGCACGTGAGACGCACGTGCGAGGCAAATTTCTGAAGCTAGTGAATCAGAAAGAAGACGCCAAAGAAGCATTTAATTAACAGCGTGATGCACTTGCTGAGTCCAGCCGAACTGTCGATATTGAGGAGCGACGACGGTGTTGTTGGAACGTCAGGATCTCTAGTAGTTGCGTTGGATGATTGGGTTTAGCATACCGAGGACACTCCCTTGGATTCGGTGCTCAATTAACACGATCGAAAGCATCGTAAAATAACAACGAAAACTTGTTTAGAGCAGGAACGACCATCAAACTCCAGCCCCGGACGTGTTGCACAGTTGGTGCTCCCACGGTGACTGATCATATCGGAAAGCAGGGTGATGATGTGCTTGATAGATGGCATCAATGTTAATGGGAAGGGGACGAAGATCATGATGTGGGTGAATTTGGAACTAGAAGTTGTGGATCTATGTACATTATAGATAGAGTCAACGAAACTTTAAAGTGAGAAATAGGGAGGGGATTCTTAGGATAGGTATTTTGATGCTTAAGTCAGAATCGTAGATGAGCAAAATAGAGAAGAAGATTAATAGTAGAATGGTAAAATAATGGTGTTAATCGGTGTATGTATGGATGTTTTTACGTACTTAGTTAATGGAGATGATCCATTTTTATATCATCTCTTACAACCTCCGTATTAATGAGGTGACAGAGAATATATGATGTAAGAGTATGTCGGGTAGTGGAAGATGTACGACAACTTTCATGTGGTCGAAAGAGGTTTCGTTGCATGTATATGTTAGACTAGTGGAATATTTTCTGATAGATAACTGTTATTCTCTGATACGTTATTACGATTCTCTGGAAATGCTATCTCCTAAAGAGAATCGGGCTAACTGGATATATGTTGGGAGCTTTGTCAAATAAAAAGCGGGGAGCTGAGCTCCGTAGGTTCGACCAGCTCTGAGGGTTGATCGGTTGTATGTTGAGAACCTTGCATTAGAGAAGTGGGGAGTTGGGCCTCGTAGATCCAACCGATGTTGGGATCGACCAGGTTTATGCTGAGAAACTTGCATTGAAAAAGTGGAGAGCTTAGCCCCATAGGTCTGACCGCCCATGGGGTCGATCGACTGTATACTGGGAATCCTGCCTCTGTGAAGTGGGGAGCTGAGCCTAGGTGTCTCACTCGGCATGGGGTCAATCGGCTATAAACTGAGAGCTCTGCTTTTGCGAAGTGGGGAGTTGAGCCTCATAGGTTCAATCGGCTCTAATTTCACCCAGGTTTATGTTGGGGATTCAACATTCACTTGGACAAGATGTTCGATTGATCTTATGTTGGGATTCATCTTGCACTCGGTTGCTACACTTAAATATAGAGTTCGGCTCAACCGAGCAATGTGTCTAGCATATTCGATCGGATTAAAGGTCTAATCGGTTAGAGCACTCAGCAGTGACACTTGACTCATTTTGGCTTAACACTAATACGACCTGAGGTTTCACTGACTCTGAGGGACTTGGGATCCGATCAAACCAGCAGTTCAACCAGCCAACCCAATCGCCCGAGACATACGACCATGCTAGTCCCAAGGGTTGACCCCTTCTCGACTTTGACCTCCACATCAGCCAGCTTTCTTGATGTCGAACCCAACTTCGAGGGTTCTACTGTATTCGTCATATCACTAGCCTCCCCTTCAAGTCCAGTCGAAGAAGAATGCAAGTCCGACTGACTAGACACTATATTTCTTATGTCTCTTGTTCTTCACTCGGACTCTTGATCCTAGTGCTGCTGCTCAAGTTTATTCTTGAGCTTTGCCCATTTGAATAATTAGTAGTTGTGGTAAGAGTTGAGAATAATTGACTGGCTGGTGGTTGGGTGCAAGAGCTAAAGGTGAGCATTCGGTTAATTCGGTCTATAAATTAACTGAATTAACTAAAAATTGATTTAATATTGACTAATTGAATTGAATCAAAATTTTGTTAAAACTAAATTAAATTAAAAATTGATTATTTCGGTTAACACCGAATTAACTGAATTTATTTAAAAAATAATAAAAAAGAATTTATATAAAATTAAAACTAAATTAACCGAATGCTCGCCCCTAGCAAGAGATTGCTCACTTATGACTCGGTCGAGCGGCTTAAGAATCTGGGACATAGGTGCGAGAGGATACTTGCGTATAACTCGGTCGAGTGGTTCAAGAGTTTGGAATAAAGGCGTGAGAGCAGACTCTCTTATAACTCGGCTGAGCGGCATGAGAGTGAGACATAGGCACGAGAGCATACTTGCTTATAACTCCGCTGAGCGACATGAGAGTATGAGACATAGGCACGAGAGCATGCTTGCTTATAACTCAGCCGAGCGGCTCGAAAGTCTGGAATAGGCGTGAAAGCAGACTCACTTATAACTCGACTGAGCGGCACGAGAGTCTAAGATATAGGCGTGAGAGAATTCTCTCTTATAACTTAGCCGAGCAGCTTGAGAGTATGGAACATAGGCGTGAGGGCAGACTCACTTATAACTCGATCAGGCGACTCAAAAGTCTTGGACAAAGGCGTGAGAGCATACTCTCTTATAACTTAGCAAGCAGCACGAGAGTCTGAATATAGACACGAGAGCATGCTCGCTTATAACTCGACCGAGTGGCTTGACGGCCTGGAATATGCACGAGAGCATGCAGACTCGCTTATAACTCAGCCGAGCGGCACGAGAGTCTTGGACATAGGTATGAAAGAATGTTTGCTTATAACTCTACCGAGTGGCTTGAGAATCTGGAATATATGTGCTAGAGAAGACTCGCTTATAACTTGACCGAGTGGCTTGAGAGTTTGGGATATACGCGAGAGAATGCTCTCTTATAACTCGGTCAAGCAGCTTGAGAGTCTGGAACATAGGCATAAGGGTAGGCATAGGCAACTCAAGAGTCTTCGACAAAGGCATGAAAGCATGCTCTCTTATAACTCGGTCAAGCGGCATAAGAGTCTAAGACAGGCGGGAGAGTAGGCACATTATAACTCGGCCGAGTAGCACGAGAATTTAGGACATAGGCACGAGAGCATGCTCGCTTATCACTCAGCCAAGAGGTATAAGAGTTTGGAACTTTGGCTCAAAGATTAGAGGGACGTCGTTGGAGGCACGGTATATGACCCGAATGCCTTAGAAATTGGACGCACAGTGTATGGCTCAAATACATTGAAACTGGGAGGCATAGTGTATAACTCTAATGCCTTGGAGCTCGGAGGCACGATGTATGACCTGAATACTTTTGAGATTGGAGGTATCATGTATGACCCCGGATGCCTTCAAGAATGAAGACATAGTGTATGACCTGAATGCCTTGGAGTTTGAAAGTACGGTGTATGACCCAAATGCCTTAGAGCTTGGAGGCACAGTGTATGACTTAAATGTCTTAGGGAGCGGAAGCATGGTGTATGACCCGAATGCCTTAGAGAGCAGAGGCGCGGTGTATGACCCGAATACCTTAGAGAGCAAAGGCACAGTGTATGACCTGATTGCCTGGGAACTTTGAGGCACGTTGTATAACCCGAATGCCTTGGAGAGCGGAGACATGATGTTTGACCTGAATGGCTTGGAGCTTGGAGGTACGGTATATGACACGAATGACTTGGAGAACGAAGACATGGTGTATGACCTGTATGCCTTGGAAAGTGGAAGTATGGTGTATGGCCTGAATGTCTTGGAGAGCGGAGGCACGGTGTATGACCCGAATACCTTGGAGCTTGGAGGCACAGTGCATGATCCAAATGCCTTGGAGCTTGGAGACACGATATATGACCTGAATGCCTTGGAGAGCAGAGACACGGTGTATAACCTGAATGTCAGTCCGATCTTAATTTCCTGCTTGATAAAGAGATATTTTAGAATTTGAATTCTAACATTCTAGTTCATACTTATTTTGAGATGGTTTGAGCCGATAATCTCAAACCACCAAGCAAGGATAGAAGAGTCGATTGGTATGGCCAAGCTGCCAATCGGGGCTACCAAGTGGACAATAGATTAAAATTTATCCTGAATGGGGATGCCGAAAGAATTTGTTGCATGAAATTGTTGTAATTTACACCTACAACTGGAACTATTTTAGAGTTGTAAATATGCTTGAACTTTTGGTCCTTTGGGATTTCTGATCGGATGCTCATTTTGACTTTTGTTGATCGGACTTGACTTGCCAATTAGACGTTGTCCATTTTGATTATTGTCGACGGGCTTTTACTTGTGGATGTCGATCGGACTTGACTTTCCTAGCAGACGTGGTCTGAGTGTCTGTTTGGCTCTTCCTACTATGTTCCTGAAGGAGATCCTTCATAGGGGAGCGAGGATTATCCTTTATTCTCTTCTCCTGAATCGGCCATTCGATGGAGCCTCTTGGGATACTAATGACATTCACTTGTAGTATGATGAGAGGATTGATGGTAGTCACAAAAATGTCTACATCTTTTAGGCGGTGACTGATCCACTTCCTACACTACTCTATCTTCCTAGACTGGTGGAAGAATCGAGCGAGGGTTTCTGGGGAATTCCAGAGGTGATGGTGGTTTCCGATTAGCTTGACCGATCAGAACTGAGACAGTTTCCTCCTTTTTCTAGGAAGGTTTTGCATAAATCTTTGAAGTAGCAAATAGACTCGGCAGGGAGCCGATTGAACCATCTTTATGTTGAGCTAGAAAAAGTGGTAAGAAATACTCGACACTTAACATCATTTGTGTATTGATGAAGGAGGATCACATTTTCAAATTTAAGTAGATGATCTTCTGGGTGGATTTCTCCTCCATATTCTTCGATTGCTAACTGTCGAAAGCAATTCGACAGTTTGCCCTCCAAAATTTCTTGGGAGAATGACACACTTATTTGCTCGATGGAGATATTAGCCATCGGCGCTTTCCTCTTTCAAAGATCCAAAGTGGGTGCGTCTTCAGAAGAAGATACTTGGGGTCTTTCTGCCCATCCTATATCGTCGAATGGGGTGCGAAACAATGCCCTATGATACACGATTGGGGAGGGTGACATGAGCGGTAAGCTAATTGGCTACGTAGGCGCTTGCACAAAGCCAGCTGAAGGAGGAGGAACTGGTTGGAACTTAATCAATCGTTCCACTTGGGTCCCTCGCTTAGTGTGAGGGCCCGTCAATGATACAGCTGGGTCATTCTGCAAAGGACACCCAGTTACTACTTGTTGCTATTATACCAATCTCTGTGCTCGAGCTGCTATTAGCTACTCCAAGTCTTCTTGTGACAAAGTAATGGTAGTGAGTCATATAGTCTCTTCCATCTCCATATTTCATATTCAAGCAAAGATTTCCACAGACGATGTCAAATTTGATCTCGTCTGAAAGTGGAGAAGATGACATGCTAACTAGGTGACTCCAATATTGACAATGAGGAGACAAAGACCCTGATAATGTGGATAAACCTAGAGCTAGAAGTTGGAGAAGTGGGAAGCTGGGTCCTGTAGGTCCGACCGGGCATGAGGCCGATCGACTGTATATTGGGAGCCCTGCCTCTGCAAAGTGGGGAGCTGAGCCCGGGTGCCCAACTAGTCATGGGGCCGACCAGCTGTAGACTGGGAGCCCTGCCCTTGAGAAGTGGGGAGCTGAGCCCGAGTGTCCGACCGACCATGGGGCTGACCTGTTGTAGACTGGGAGTCCTTCCTCTGCGAAGTGGCGAGCTAAGATCGGGTGTCTGACTGGCCATGGGGTTGACTGGCTATAAAATGGGAGCCCTGCCTTTGCTAAGTGAGGAGTTGAACCCTGTACATCTGACGGACTCTAATTTCGCTCAAATTTATGTTGGGGATTTGACATTTCACTCGGATTTACGTTGGGGATTCGACATTCACTTCGACAAGATGTTTGGTCGGATCTTATGTTAGGGATTCATCTTGCACTTAGCCGCTACACTTGAATATAGAGTCCGGTTCAACCTAGAGGTGTGTCTAGCATGTCTGATCGGACCTTTGGCCCAATCGTCTAGAGCACTCGATAGTGACACTTGACTCATTTCGATTTGGCACTAATATGACTCGAGGTTTCGCTGACTCTGAGAGACTCAGGATCCGATCAGACCGGCGATTCATCCGACCAACCCAATCGGTTGAGAGATGCGATCATGTTATACCCGAAGATTGATCCCTTCTTGACTTTGACTTTCATATCAGCCAATTTTATTGACGTCGAACCGAACTTCAGGGGTCTTACCTTTTCACCATATCATGTGACTTAATCCGTTAAGTCCAGGGATGGATGTCATTCTCCAGAGTAAAATGTATACTCATTTATCCTGATTTAAGGACCGTTTGAATAAACAACACCATGATGACAATGGATCATATTCTATGTCTCCATCTCCATCAGAATTTTAACTTTAATCCTCATTCTTATAGATATCGAGATCGAATATCCATCACAATACTCATAAGAGGATCTAGTACAAGTCCCCTGCTGTGGCCCTGTGGGAGACAGGTAGAATAAAGAAACAGAAATGAAATACCAAGTCAAATGTTGAAAGATTTGTATAATGTTTGACCAACACAGAATAGAACTTTACCAGCTTCATAAATCTCAACAACTGTTCTTTCTATGACTTTGTATAACTATCTATTACTATCAACTCTATAAGGTTTGCGTGCACATATAATTTCCGTGCCTTTTTTTCCAAAACGAAGTGCAATTTTCAATCCTAACTTTGATATGATTAACTTGGACGCCACTCCCTCTACCTAACAGAATTCAATTAATGTATTAATAAATACTGATGATAATGATCTGAGGAAGCAACTTAGCTGATTGGAGACCCAACCATGGCTCTTTCTCTTGCTTCTTGCAACCTTTCTTCTACCTTTCTCTTCCATCTTGGCGCTTGTAAAAAGCTACCTCTTCCTCTTCGGCTCGCTAGTTTGCGCTCATCGCCTCAGGGACGATATCGGTTTTTTGTCGATCGAGGAATGCAATCATCTAGTAATGATATTGAAGGCTTGGGCAAAGCTTCAAGTGTGAAGTATGGATCAATTCTCGCCTTGCTCCGAGTTTGTGCTTAATTGATTGATTTTTCTTTCCTTTTCATTTTTTTTTATAGGAGATGGAGAACTTATTCTGGCGATCTAATTGGAGTATCTGGAGCTTCGCTTCCTCCATCTAACATCCCAGTATGGTAGGACTTGTTTGCATTAAAATTTGATCTTCTGAAATTTTAAGTTGATTGATCCATTTAATTTTGAGTTTAGATATATCACTTTTCATCAAACTACATGAATCACGGTTGAAATAGTCAACGTCGAATTAAATAACTCATGATCAAACTATAAGAGATTGTTTAGCGAATCAAACCATTCTTCTAACCAGTATATATATCGTAAATTATGAACTGCATCATTCAGACTAAACTGAATGATCATAGCTGAATACATGTGAAAACAGTACCTATTACACGATTGAAGTGATAGATGAATGAAGGTTTCGGAGTTGACGAATTCATTTCGTGAAGACTTATTCAATTAATTTTTATTTAATAATTGTATTATCTCCTTCTCAATGACTTTTTTCTTTATGATCCCACTCTTTGTTATCTTTGGCCACACTCTTCAACTTAAGTTTGAGCTCTAAGAGTTGCAAAAACAGTCTCTTGTAACGTAGGATTATAATATCCTTCGTCGGGATATGAAGTTTTCACTACCCTTTATCAAGAGATTATAAAATCATCCAATAGGCCTAGATATGAATGACCCTAAAAAACTTATGTTAAATAATTGTCCATGAGATTTTTTTTTTAAAAAAAATGAAAATATGCACAGTCAAAACATCTCATTAATAAATACGACTTTATATATTTCAACTAATTTTTGCATTTGATATAGAGTTTATCTTTTCAAAGGGTAGGGTGGACCTTGGGTTCCCTAGTCTTCCTCGCCATACCTTTCTACAAGAGAATATTCACCAAAAAAGGTATACACTATTACACTTAACCTAATTATCTTGGACTCAAAAACTCCTTTACGTTGAACACATTTATATAAATAATTTTGATGTGTTGCCCACCCGCTTCCTCGTCTGCGCTAGCGCGCTGTGCGACTGAGTGAGTCAGAGCACCCAAAAGTGATTTCGACGTCCTGAGTAAGTCAGAGTCAGGGTATCGGAATCACTTTTAGGTACCCCGACTCTCAATCGCGCAGCGGAGGTGCACACGGGGCAGTGCACAACACATAAAAACTATATATATATATATATATATATATAAAATAAAAAATGATATGATATTTATTTTCAGGTGATGAGATAGAGAAGGTAGCCGAAGATGTTGTGGAAGCAGTGGAAAAGGTTGCAGAGGTGACTGAACGAGTAGCATCAGATGTGGCCAATGCACTTCCTGATGGAGTAGGGCTCAAGGAGACGGCCCTGCAGATTGAGAAAATAGCTCATGAAGTAGACAAAGATGTTAAGCTGGTGGAAGCCATTGTTCATCAGGTTGATTGATCTAAACAACAAACTTGTTTTTACATGTAGCTGAAATATATATATACACACACAGGTGGATCAGGTGAAAGAAGAAGTAGAAGCCTTGGTTAAGCCCACAATTGATGGAGAAGAAAAGATCATGGAGAAGGACGAGGAAGAGGGAAGCAAAGACCAACCAATTGCCAACAAGTGAAATCGTTGTATTCAGGATCATTGTATATTAATTTGTTTAAATTGATTTTCGTTTTGTTTGTACATGAATGTTAATGTGTTTAATAAAGTCGTGTTGGAGTTCGAGATTAAGCAGCGGAACTAGGGATGGGTAAAATCAGGGCCGGCCCCAGGCCTAGACTATTAGGCCTATGCCCAGGCCTATATTGGGCTAATCAAATTATATGAGTTAAGATATTAAATATTTAAAATTATAATTAAAATAAGTTTTATTCCAGATTTATTGTCCTCCGTCGTTTTAATTTTTTACTAACAAAATCACATTTGGTCAATAATTTTTAATTGTTTAAATTTAACTAATAATTAAAAAAAAAATATATAGATTAGAGATAAATTTAATAATTTCGTTTTTTTACTCGTTAAGTTATATTTGATTGATAATTTTAATTTTTAGTTAAATTTAAATTTAGTTGCTAATTATTTTTTATTTTTTATTAAAATTTATTCTATAATTTTTAATTTTTTATTGATAAAAATTAATTTACTGATAAACTTAAATTTGGTTAATAAATTTTAGAAAATATTTGTTATACTTATTATTAATTGATAACTTGTTTATAAAAATATTTTTAAAGTCAAAAGTACATTCAATAATGTACTATTATTTCTATCTAATTTTTTTTTTCTCTTTTTCTTCTTCTTTATTATCATTTTTATACTCATGGCTCCTTAAGGCCGATCATACTACTATGACGATGTCTACATGGAGTACCCACCCCACACTTAACCCTAAATCCTGGATTTGTCTTGTCTCTAATAATATTTTAATATTTATTTTTTAAAAATAGTTCCTCGAGAATGGTTGAAATGGCCTTTAGTAAAATATAACAGATCAAATTCGAAAGTTCTATAGTTAATTTGAAATTTTAATTATTTATTTTTTTCAAAAAAAAAATCTTAATTATTTTGATTTATTCGAATCAGTGTTGATTTTAAAATTTCAAATTCAATTAAATCGGCATTAATTGACTATTATATCTGAATTTGTATTTAAAAGTAAAATTCTTAAATCACGATTCATCAATTGATAAACTTCGATGAATCATGAAGAAAAATTCACTTAATTTGATCAATAATTGAACGAATTAATCAATTTTATAGCTATTTGATTTGTTATTTTAGTGACAGGATTCGGTTTGTGTAAAAAAAATCAATTAATTCAATATTGATTTCTTAATTTTTATCTATTCGATTTTTAATCGAATGCTTAGTCATATTAACCGTCGTGATAAACATTAAAATCGTTCATTATACAAATAAGAAAAACGAGTAAATTGATTTTGCCGACTTATGTTTTGTGTTGACTCGAATTAAAGTGTTGGATTTTATAGGTCGGCTTATATCTTACCTACCAAAGGTAGGATGCATGTAATCGACCTCTTAATATAATTAAGATTATATTATAATATTAATTATTTTATTTAGTATAATTTTAAAGGTATAATATAATGTAATATAATTATAAATGATAATAAAGTTTCTAATTAATATGAATTACAAAGGTCAACATCATGTAATCCAATGATATTACAAGGTCATCATTTAACTAAATTCAAATGTCAAATATAGCCCTGGTTTATTTTTGACATTAATCAGTCACAGATGTCGCTTCCGCTGTCGCCGCCCGCCCCCACCTTTGGGCGTTAGGTGTTGCTCGAGTCAACCGTTGCAGTCAGTTGTCGTCGTCGCCACCGCCGTCCGTTGCTGCCAACTGCTGTCGTTGCCAACCGCCCACTCCCACCAGGCGCTGCCGCCCTCCGCCATCACCGCCCGCCGCAAGCGTCAGCCACCGGCCACCGGCCATCGCCCGGCGTTGCCACCGTCAGTCGTTGCCGCCATTGCCGCCACCTTCGGGCATCGCCAGCCATCGCCCCACCTCCAGCTCCGGCTCTGGCAGAGGTGCAACAATCGCCGCCATCGGCTGTCACTGTTGGATCGTGTAATTCGATAAAGGGGGGTGAATATCGATTTAAAACATCGAAAAGAATATTGAGTACGCAGCGGAAAAAGTAAAATTAAAGCAACGCTAACACAAGTAATTTTTTACTTGGTTCGGAGTCTTGGTCGACTCCTACTCCAAGGTCCACACTCGTCGAGTGCTTTCGTTGGGCAATCCACTAGCAGTTCGAAAAATATTACAATAGTAAAGTACAGAACTGCTTTTAAGAAAAAGAAATACCGACAATAAAAAAGAAAACAACACTTTGTCGGTCGCAGTGTCGCGGAGCACAACAGAGAAAGCAATGAAAGATCTTCTGTTCGTTGTGCTTTGCTCCAGGGATTCACCCTCCTTATATAGGAGGCTCGGGACACCCAAATCCTTTCCGGGCGCCTCGAGTGTGACATAGCCCGTCCACACATAAAGCTCCACGTGGCGACGCGTGTTGAAAGATAAAACTTGCCTCCGAGCGCCCGGATCCCTTCCGGGCGCTCGGATCCCCTCCGGGCATCCGGATCCCCTCCGGGCGCCCGGACCCTTGTTTTCCAGCAATCTCCTTCCTGCAAGAAAATATTAGTCCGGAGACAAATGTAAATTATATATCCTGCAAAACAGAGTGTTAGAATAGTTAAGTTATAAGAGTAATAAAAGTAGTAATTAGATTCCGTCTCCTCGAGACCGGAATCTAGTCACGATCTCAACATAGATTTTCGAAATGGATCTAAGTTGGATTGACGCCTAATGTTCCTTTCTCGGGAACATGTCCTCACAGTCACTCCCCTCTAGTGACTTACCTCCACTTACATGCCAGACGTCCGGTCAGCCCTTCGACCCGTCTGGACTTCGTGCCAGCTATCCGGTCGGCCCTTTGACCTAGCTGGACTTCGTGCCAAACGTCCAGTCAGCCCGTCGATCCGTTTGGACTTCGTGCCAGACATCCGGTCAGCCCTTCGACCTGTCTGGACTTCGCCTGCACACTCGATCAGAGTGTTAGATAACAATGAAACTAACTTAACCTGTTTTGTCATTCATCAAAACCTGAGTTAGATCGTTAGTATTAACCGCACCAACAATCTCCCCCTTTTTGATGCAATGACAACCTGGTTAAGTTAGTGAAAATATGTAGATCAAACAAGCAATTATCAGGTTTTTAAGTTGGTCTTTATTTTGAATTTGATAGTTTGTTGTTTAACTAACTTAAATCACCTATCCCTCCGCTTTTGACATTCATCAAAAATAAACATTGAATAAAGGATAATAATAAATGACTAAGTAATAATATAAACTTAAGTCATATTGACTTGGGAAAGTTTAAACATGAAATATTTGCTTTTTTTATTTATTAACCTTTTCAAAATAGCTAAGTTTTGAAAAAAAAAATAGTTAATTTAGAAATGTAACTTAGAAAAATGACTTTATAAACTTTGCCTAAGTTTTAAAATAAGTTTGAGCTTAAAACACTTTTCAAACATAAATTTTATAAAAATTAATTTTTCAAATATAAGAGGCAAGTTAAAAAAAATCAACACTAAGTGGAGAAAATTAATTTATAAAATTAAGTTCCAATTTTTAAAACTAAGTTTGTAAAATTTAATTTTCAAATCTAATTTTCAAAACTAAGTAAAATTCTATTTTTCAAAACTAAGTTTGTAAAATTTAATTTAAAAAAAACAGATTTAAAATACATTTAAAATATTTTAAGGAAATATTTTTCAAAGTAAGTATGAAAACAGGAACTTGACATAACTTTAAAATAAAACTTTTGAAAATATTTACCAGAAAAAAATATTTAAAGTAAGATTTTCAACATATATATATATATATATATATATATATATATTAAAAAAATTGAGGTAGGATTTTAGAAAAACAATCTAAGAAATTTAAATAAACTTTAGGAGACAATTTTTTTTTTGAAAAAAAAGAGATTCTCTCTCTAAATTTGATATTCTCCTTAATTTATCTCTCCCCCTTAATTTAACAGTAAGGTTTGAGTTAAACTTCAAAGCCTTAACATATTTTTCTACCTAAGTGTTTAAGAGATTCAGTGTTAGTAACACTTATGTTTATCGAGTACATAAGAATATCTATATTTTTGGTATAATTGTTTAATAAAAATAAGATTATTAAAATTAATCAATAAATAATTATTCTTAATAATAAGTAATAAGTAATTTGATACAAACTTAACAATAGTTAATCATTATCAATAATTTATCAATTAACTTTTATTTTACTTAGATTAAATTTCGTATTAATTGACTTAATATCAAAGGATTAAAAAATAATAGTTATAATTTATATTTTGTTTTTCATTTACTTAATCGTTAAGTTTTGATTAAGTAACTTTTACATTTAATTAGTATTAGCTAAGTTTAGAATTAGCATTAATTTATTAATGTTCAATTTGAATCAATTGTTAATTATGATTTAATTACAGTGAAATTAAGATTTTGAATCAATCATATTTATTGATTGAGTTAAATTAAGGTTAAGTTTTAAGGTCAGGTCTAATTTAGAATGTAGCTAAATTTTGAAGTTTTACTTCAATTATTTACTTATTAATTATTTAATTCAATGTAGAATTTTAAGTTAATCAACTGTTAATAATTTCATTAGGATTTAGTTTAACTTTAAGTTTACTTGAAAATCCTTTTTTAAGTTAAAATAATTATTTAACCTAATTTTTAAGTGAAAAACATAATTTTTTAAGTTAAAATAGATTTTTTAAATGATTTTTAAAATAATTTTTAAAAGAATTTTAAATAGATTTTTAAAATGTTTTTTAAATATTTTTTAAAATATTTTTAAAAGGTTTTTTAAAAAAAGGTTTTTTTAATGATTTTAAAATAATTTTTAAATAATTTTAAAAAGTATTTTTTAAAAAAAAATTAAAAGGATTTTTAAAATATTTTTAAAAAAAAGTTAAAAGAACTTTTCAAAATAATTTTCATAAGAATTTTTAAAATGATTTTTAAGTTTTTTTAAAAAAAATTTAAAATGATTTTTAAACTTTTTAAAAGAATTTTTAAAATAATTCTAAAATGATTTTTAAAGTATTTAAAAGAATTTTTTAAAATGATTATTAAAGTTTTTAAAAGGAGTTTTAAAAATGATTTTTAAAGTTTTAAAAAGAATTTTTAAAATAATTTTAAAACAAAATAATAGATTTTTTAAAATATTTTTTTAAAATGATTTTTAAAGTTTTTTTAAAATTAATTTTTAAAATAATTTTTAAAGTTTTTTTAAAATAATTTTTAAAGTACTTTTAAAAATAATTTTTACAGTTTTTAAATAATTTTTAAAATGATTTTTAAAGTTTTTTAAAGAATTTTTAAAATAATTTTAAAAGTTTTTTTTAAAAGAATTTTTAAAATAAAATGATTTTTAAAGTTTTTAAAATGATTTTTAAAGTTTTTTTAAAAGAATTTTTAAAATGATTTTAAAAGTTTTTTTAAAGATTTTTTAAAATGATTTTTAAAGTTTTTTAAAAGAAATTTTTAAAATGAGTTTTAAAGTTTTCTAAAATAATTATTTAAAATGGTTTTTAAAGAATTTTTAAAAATAATTTTTAAAGTTTTTAAAAGAATTTTTAAAATTATTTTGAAAGTTTTTTAAAAGAATTTTTAAAAATATTTTTTAAAATGATTTTTAAATAAATTTTTAAAAGGATTTTTTTGAAGATTTTTTTTTAAAAAAATAATTTTTAAAAGATTTTTTAAAAATATTTTTTTAAATAATTTTTTAAAAGGATTTTTATGAAGATTTTTTTTAAAAAATAATTTTTAAAAGATTTTTTAAAATAATTTTTTAAAAGAGATTTTAAAATACTTTTAAAATAATTTTTAAAAATAATTTTAAAATAAATTTTAATTAAATGGTTTTTTAAATAAATTTTAATTTAAAATATTTTTAAAATAAATTTTAAGTTAAAAGGCTTTTAAAATAAATTTTGTGTTAAAAGATTTTTAAAATAAATTTTAGGTTAAAAAGGGATATAAAATAATTTAATTTGAATTAAGTTAATTTAATTTAATTTAGTTTTGTTTAATTCAATTTAAATTAATATGATTTGATTTATTTTAATTTAATTTAATTTTTAATTTAATTTGATTTATTTTTAATTTTTATTTTTTAATTTTAATTTTAAAAAAAAATTAATTTAATTTTTAATTTAATTTGATTTATTTTTAATTTAATTTTTATTTTAATTTACTTTAATTTTAATTTTATTTAGATTTAACTTAATTTAAGTTTAATTTAATTTAATTAGATTTAGTTCGATTCAATTTGTTTCGATTCAATTCGATTTGGTTCGAAGTCCTTAGTTATCTCACCCGATCTATATTTTCAATTAAGGAAACCTATAATTTTTGTGAGATGAATTAGGTTCTGTTTTAGACTTTGATTTAACTTGTGTTAGATTCAGGTTTAGTTTTGGGTTTAACAAATAGATATTCTCTGGATAAACTTCTGTGTCACGCCCAAGGTAGTCCCTGCTAGAAGAAATTTCGACAGCATCTCCCCTGTACGGGTGACAATCTAAAACTTATACAACCAACTTATACACGGCCAACACGGCCGGAACAATAACAATAAAAATACTATACAAACCACGCAGTTTATATCAAAACAGCCTCCGGCTGTCACCACAATACAAAAGAAAGCAAAAACAACATCTAAACTTACCTCTTCTGTCGATCGGCAGGCGCGTAGCAAAACATAGCAAGTACAAATCCACTAAGCAAGCAAAAACCCAACCAGTACATTACTCAAAGACAAACCACACAAAATCCAGAGTACCAAAACCAGAACAAGTCTGACACATAGCTCTAAACACATAAACAGAAACCAAAAGACCAAAGCAAAATCCTTATGGCAAGGGGAGTAGCAACTGGAATCTCCTGACGACTTCAACCTGAAATAAGAATAATCAACAACGGGGTGAGTTCAACAACTCAGCTGATACCAGATAGACATGCATAATAAGATATAACTAAGGGCGCGTTTGGTTCAAGTTATGACACATAACCTTAGTTATGTGATTACCAAATAATCACATAACCAAGGTTATAGGGAATGAAACATAACTATTGGTTGTTTGGTTCAATTTAGGTAATCCAGTAAAATCTTGTTTGTTTGGAGGTTTTAGTATATAACCTAACGTGATATTTTACCATATTACCCTTGATTTAATAATGATAATATTATATTATTAATAGCGATATATATATTTATATATAAATAAAATTAGATTTTTTTGTTTATTATTTTATGTTTTTTTATTTTTAGATAGTTTTAATTAAATAGATAATTTTTTATGTAAAAGGTATTAATGCTTTTACAGGGATTCACGTTACCGATTGATCTTTAGCCTGCTATGGTAGACGAAGAGGAGTTGTTCTAGTGCCGCAGCTCCCGCAAATAGCCCAGCAGAGCATCCATGATTGTGTATTCTCCATCCACGTCAAAACGAGCATCTGACCGTACTCATAATCGAAGACAAATCTAATCTTGAGGTTGGGATCATTAGAAGTGTAGATGAAATAGCTCTCCTCGGTGTTGTTGATGAAAGCAAAGTTGACGATGCCTCTCTAGCTCATCTTCGGGACAGAAGTGAAGACGTGTCCATCCCAGATTCCACTGGCCCAATATTCCTTCGACAAATTCCAGAAAAGCAAATACTGAGAGGTTGCGCCGATTGGATCGCTCTGGAGAGTGAAGAGTCCAGGAGAAGGATCAACTTTGTTCTCTTCCAGGAAGTGAGGCGTTGAGGCATGCTGGTGAGCTTGTTGAACCCGATCTTGGCGCCGGGAAGCCAAGTGTCGGTGGGGTGATCGAAGCTCTGCCAGAAGATGAGAGAGGAGTTGGATTCATCCCTGAGCTGGAGATTACCCGTGTCAAGGATGACCGCGACGATTATGGAGTTGGAGGATGGGATGGTGGTGACGTTGGTCGACCATATGATGGATTTGAACTGGTTGAGGAAGATGAGATTGCCATCGTCAGAGATCTTAAGCTCCGACGCGGTTGGGTCGGTGACTGGAGTGGCTCTGTTGGCCACCCATACTGGGGTGACTACAGAAATCGTATCGTACCAGATGCCGATGTAGTAGTTGAAGGAGGTCGTGCCAGTGCTGCCTGGTGGCGTGAAAAAGCCAAGCACGAGCCTGCCGCCTCCGGAGTTGATGGTCTGGTTGCCGGACAGAGAACTTTCAGCGTAGATTGTGTCAGTTGACGACGTTGCGGAGAAGAAGAGAAGAGAGAGGGAAAGGGAAAACGAGAAGTGCAAGAATGAAGTTGCACTGGAACATGAAGAAGCTATTGCCATTGCTGATGGCTGATGAGCGACGAAAGGTCCAAGGAGATGGAATATTTAATGGCGCCGCTGGAATCTAGAAGGAACTGATTTCCTGCTATTGCCATTGCTGATGGCTGCCTGCGAAGGAATTGCATGAAGAAACAAGCCGGTGGTTGTGTGGTTAGTAGAAAATTGAGAAAAGAAGAACAAAAAGTAAGCCATGGACAGACCTTGCGCTTAGCTCGTGATGAGCCAACCTGTGAAAGCTCAACCAATGGTGGGATTGCACCTTCTCCCAAGAGAAACCTTTGGATATGGGGACTTTCGGCGGCGAGCTGCAGCAGCACGTGCACGACGAACTCTCTCCCAGCTGTTGGTCCGGTTTCCATTGCCTCGACCAGCACCGGGATCCCTCCCGCTTCCGCCACCGCATCTTTATCCTCCGGCACCGCAACCAAGCTTCCTAGCACCACCAACACCTTCTCGGCTATGCCGCCGCTGCGTTCCCCCACCAGCCCTACCAGTGGAGGCACCGCCCCCGTGCTGATAGCCCTTTCCTTGTTCCGCCAGACTGAGCACAGCTTGTACAGCGTGGTTAGGGAATCATTTTTTCCCCAGCTCGAATCGCTCACGAGCAGAGACACCAGTGACGGAATCACCCCGCAGGCACCGATTGCCCCCCGGTTCTCCTCGATCATCGATAGGCTAAGCAGTGCGCATGCAACATTCTGCTTAGCCCCCGCGGTAGTGATGAGCTTCTTGTTCTCCTCCTCCAGCGAGAGATTCAGAAGCGCCGTCACCGCGCTCTCCTGCGTCGCAGGGGCGATGCTCTTCAGCAGAGGCACCAGCGCCGGAATGGACCCCGATGCCTTGATCAGCGCACGGAAGTTTGACCGGTGCTTCGCCACGAGCCGTATCCCCACCGTCGCAGCCCGTTTCAACTCCGGGGACGACGCCCCAAGCGCCTCCACGCACGCGCCAACCTTCGGCCCTTGCTCTTGACCGAAGCGCTCTCGATGGCCTCCAACGACGAAGACGACAAGGCAACACACGAGTACTCCTCGACATCGGGTAATTTTGTCTCAAAATTTTTGTTAACCCCGGAATCAAGGAAAACCTCACTTTTCTGAGGTTTTGTGATTCCGGTTTATATGCCCAAATTGCTGATGTGTCAGTCATGCATCATGACTTAGGAATCATCAATTACTTATACTAAACAAGACTATCCTTGATAACCTTGGATGGATAACCAAGGTTATCAAGGATAACCCCGAACCAAACGCGCCCTAAAGGTAATCATCATGTGGTACAGTTTTCTGAATAAAGGTAGGAAATGCAAACTGAAAAGGCTGAAGAAAACTATACTCACCAGGACCTCCTATCTGAATATAAGGATCGCCAAACTAAATACAAAATGTCACCTATATGCATGTCAAACATATGCAACCCAAACAAATGCAGCATCCAAAATGCAGCATCCAAAATGCAGCAATCACAGACAATAAATGCAATCTATGCATATGGTACAAAAATGACATGTGTCACCCCTGATGCCAGTCAGCCATCGCACACGCGATGGTGAGACTGAGTGGGTAGGGCTATGACAACTGTGCACTCTACCATCACTGCTAATGAGTGACCGAGTGGACAGGATGCTGTTGGAGTACACTTATCATCCTACCCCAAACATAGTGGGAGAGCCTAAGCTCTCATCTCCCTGTATCATAGGGGAAGGATCCCTGTCCGCTACACGCTGCAGTCATCGCTACCCAGGAGTGGACCAGCGGAGCCCTGACAGAGCAAACTGCACACACCCTGCCTGATGTACCACTAACTCACGAGTGGTTGTGTGTGCAGATCACTAGCTGGCGATGCGCTCAACAATAATAGAGCTTAACATCACCAGCATGCAATCATGCAAGATGGTGTATGACACTAAACATGTAGATACAGACCGTATACCCTCCATATAAAATACACAAAAAGGAAATAAATCATACGATGGTCTAGGTATCAAAACCTAAGTACACAAATCAGATATGACCAACAACAAGACTACTACACAGTAGGCAATGTAAGTGACTATTTCTATGAACAGGGATACACATGGCGGCAATCAAGAAAAATATAAATAGGAATGCATAACAGATAAGAATATAGGAAGACAACAGGAATCAGATAGTGGCATATCAAAGCAGATGCAAACATAATCATTACCACTATAAATATACTATTATGCATATCTAACATGACTATATCAAGAGATAAGTCCAAAGTACCCGCCTCAATAGAAGATCAATCCGATGGATCCTACGTCGAGATGCCCGTCTCGAACCAAAGTCCTACATCAATCAATATATATACCTTTTATTTAGCTAAAATCATATGAGATAAATAACTAAATAAAATTCCCTAACCGGATTAAGGACAACCCTAATCGATATAATTACTAACCCGAACTATTGATTAACCCACAAATTATAATCCATAGGTCAATTAGGGTTAGCTCTAGTAACCCTAACCATTCCACTATTCGGACTAACCCAATCCTTTAATAAATTTGTATCATTAAGACAAAATAATATATTTACCTCCAACAACTCATACCAAGCTAAACTTAATCAATTCTAGTAACTCAATCAACTCTAGAAATACCTCTGTTGACTATCGATTAGAGAAGTCAGAAGTTACGGTAGGAATTAGGCAAAACTACTACCCTCTGTCAAGTACTCCATCTCAACACTTGCCAGCCCAAAATCAACAGAGTAATGATGCTTCTGATTGAACCTGCAACCCTCTGTAAATGGAGAACAACATCGGTTGATTGCAATTCAGACCAATAGAGGGAATTATGTTCAATAACAAGGGAAAATGGAGATGGAGAGGGCGTACTGTTCCTTCTCGTGGCTTGATGGGTGGCGTCCAACAGTTACGCCTTGGCCGGCGTCGGTGATCGACGATGCCACAAAGTCCCGCAACAGAGTTGAAGAAAACTTTGCCCTCTGGTGGAAACAGTGTCGCTAGGGTACGCGATGGTGGCTTTGTGCCGGCAAAAAATCAACCTCAAGATTGGAAGAGGGCAGAGAGGAGGCGACGACGCTCTAGGAGGAAGGTAGGTCGGCGATGAAGATCGGAGGAGACTAAGATGCGGTGGTTGTGGCATCGCCGATTGGCCTCACGCGAAGGGGCGCCTGTGTCAGGTGATCGGAGCGGCGCGACTCGACGAGGATAACTGCGGGGCGATCAAGTGGTAGTCGTGAAACTAGGTCGGCGCTAAGGTAGAAGGAAGGGATCGAGAGGAGGGTTTTCGGCGCGAGATGGAGAAGGTGAAAAGAAGAGGCTAACCGATCGCGGATCTGGGTGTTGAGGTCGTCGGTGCTTGGGCAGAGACGGAAGAGATCGGGAGAAGTTGGCGGCGGGGAAAGGCTTACAGCCTGTTTGGAATGATATGGAATTCAATTCCTTTTAGAATTGGAATTGAATTTCATACTTTGGAATGATTTTTTTAGCTAAGAATTGATATGGAATTCAATTCCAATTCCATCAAACAAGGCAAAAGTAAATCACACCTCTTTATGTGTGATTTATATAGGGAATTCAATTCTCCATATTATGTCCATTGTGCCCTCATTCTCTCTTCTTTGTAAAAAAAGAAAAGAAAAAAGAGAGAAGGATAAAATGGTATAAACATAAGAATTCCATAACTTAAGTTGCATTTCATTCCAAACATGAGAATTGAATTCAATTCCTTATGGAATTCAATTCATAATGGAATTCAATTCAATTCCATGACTTAAGTTATTTCCAAACAGGGTGTTAGGGCACGCGGCGGGGGAAAAGAAGAAAAGAAAAGGAAAAATAAAAGTAAAACAAAATTTTTCCTCATTTAAATGGGGTAGCCTAAACAAACTTTTCCGTGGCCCAATAGTTGATCCCCTTAAACTCGTCATACACGCTCCGAAAAATCCTTAGAAAATTCCTAAAAATTTCGATAAAGCTAATTGCCCGTTTAATATTTTATTATTATTATTATTAATTAGTTACGATATTTTACATTTTGGGCTATGGTGAGTCACTTGGACATCATTAGAGTAACCATACCTTTGAGGTTTTCCAAATAATCCTATCCACTGAACTTAATATAAAATTTTGGTCTAACTAGTTAGGATCTGTAAAGGGTAGCTTCAGTTAGTTCCACTAAGCCAAATGCACCAGATCGAAGTCATATCTTCCTAGACATGCATATACAGAGCTTCCCTAACGTACTATCATCCAAAACTTCACTAGTACCGTTGGTCAAATTAAACTATTATCCCTTTGAACTAGCCCTAATTACTCTGACGGTGATTACCATATCGGGTAGGTTTGTTTTGGAGGTGTCAGCTATTCTGGAGTCTCTCCCTGAATTATTGATCTGATTTAGGTTTTAGTTTTGGTTAAGATTTAATGTTTAATTTGTAACTTTAAATTTAAGTTTTTAATTTTGAATTAATTGAATTGGTCAAATTGTCCTTCTTTAAAAGAGTGTATTTAATGTTTAAGTTTTTATTAATTTTTAATTTTGAATTTATTGAATTGTTTGAATTATATTTCTTTAAAGGTTTATTTTTTAACCTTTTATTAATTGTTAATCTTGAATTTTCTAGACTATCTTTGTTTAACATGTTATCTTTAACATTTAAATTTGTTAAATTTAGTTTTGATTTTGTCAAAGTGTTTGATTTTATCTTTATATTTTCCTTGCCTTTGATATGATTAGTTGAATTTATTAGATTAGTCTTGTCTTTAAAATTTAATTTTTTGTTAATTATATTATCTTGGGTTTGGATAGGATTTTCTAGATTGATATTATCTAGATTATTAAATAATTTATTAAGAAATTTATTAATTTTATCTAGATCAATATTGACCTTGTTATCACTATCATTTGAATTTTCAGAGTTATGTAAGTTTAAATTTGAGCTCTTAATATTTAACTTTTCTAAATTTGTTAATTTATTTAAATTTTTGTGTACAATAATATTTTTAATATTATTAGTTGAATTTTTCTTAGAGGTGGAGTCATTCAAATTGATTTGGTTATCATTTGAATTTTTAGGGTTATTAATTATTTTCAGATTTTCTGAATTTTCTAAATTAATTAGATTTATTTTATCAGATAATATCCTAGGGTTATTTTTGCATGTATTATCAAATACACTATTTTCACGTATATTTTCAGAAATATTAACATGCATGTTTTTTAAACTACTAGTAGTAGGGGGTATTTTGATAAATATTACTAACATTGAGCGCAACTCCTAATTCAATAGGCTTTTTGATTGGATTTGACTCGAGTCCAGATTTGATTTTGACTTGATCTTCTAGTTCCATCGGCTCCTCATGAAGCTTTATCAATTGGGCCTAAAGCTCATGTGCATTCTTGTACTTTTCTAGTCTACATAAAACATGGTTAGGTAAAACATTACAAATAATTTTACTTAAATTTTTGTTTAGTTCTGAGTCCTGAAAAGGTTTTCTCAATATCAGGAAATAATCAAAGTTTAGACTTTCTAAGAAACATTCCATTCTTCGCCTCCAATAGTTGAAATTTTCTTGATCGTATGGTGGTGGTTCGTGGATGCTTTGTCCTTCTTGAATAGACATTGGTAAATGCAAAAAAAATAAACAAGAAACAATTTCCAAGATTTTGTCTTGGGGTAAGCAGTGTGGGAGATAAAGAAATATGCATGGAATTTTTTTTAATAATAAAATATTTAAAAAAATATTATTACAAATGTTTGAAAATGCGATATTTCACTAATACCGACCAATGGTGAAAAGATGAAAATGAAGATTTCAAAAATAGTTTTGAAGGGAAAAAACGGAAGGCGCTCGCTCACCCAAACGATATCTATTTTACTTTTTTAAAAAGAATCCCCCTTGCTTGATTGATGGTCGCACCAATTCAGAGAGGTACCCGCTCTGATACCACTTGTTGGATCGTGTAATTTGATAGAGGGGGGTGAATATCGATTTAAAACGTCGAAAAGAATATTGAGTACGCAGCGGAAAAAGTAAAATTAAAGCAACGCTAACACAAGTAATTTTTTACTTGGTTCGGAGCCTTAGTCGACTCCTATTCCAAGGCCCGCACTCGTCGAGTGCTTTCGTTGGGCAATCCACTAGCAGTTCAAAAAATATTCCAATAGTAAAGTACATAACTGCTTTTAAGAAAAAGAAATACCAACAATAAAAAGGAAAAAGGAAAACAACACTTTGTCGGTCGTAGCATCCCAGGAGCACAACAGAGCAAGCAATGGAAGATCTTCTGTTCGTTGTGCTTTGCTCCAGGGCTTCACCCTCCTTATATAGGTGGCTCAGGGCGTCTGGATCCCTTCCGGGCGCTTGGAGTGTGACGTAGCCCGTCCACACATGAATCTCCACGTGGCGACGCGTGTTGGAGGACAAAACTTGCCTCCGGGTGCTCGGATCCCTTCCGGGCGCCTGTACCCTTGTTTTCCAGCAATCTCCTTCCTGCAAGAAAACGTTAGTCCAGAGGCAAATGTATATTATATATCCTGCAAAACAGAGTGTTAGTACAGTTAAGTTATAAGAGTAATAAAAGTAATAATTAGATTTCATCTCCTCGAGACCGGAATCTAGTCACGATCTCACCTTAGATTTTCAAAATGGATCTAAGTTGGATCGACGTCTAATATTCTCTTCGGGGAACACGCCCTAACAATCACTCCCCTCCAGTGACTTATCTCCACTTATCTGCCAGACGTTCGGTTAGCCTTTCGACCTGTCTGGACTTCATGCTAGCTATCTGGTCGACCATTTGACCTAGCTGGACTTCATGTCAAACGTCCGGTCAGCCCATCGACCTGTTTGGACTTCGTGCCAGGCTGCCAGCTATCCGGTCAGCCTGTCGACCTAGCTAGGCTTCGTGCCAGACATTCGGTCAGCCCTTCGACCTGTATGGGGCTTCACCTGCACACTTGATCAGAGTGTTAGATAACAATGAAACTAACTTAACCTACTTTGTCATTCATCAAAACCCGAGTTAGATCGTTAGTGCTAACCGCACCAACAGTCACCTCTGACAGAGGTCGCATGATATTTTTATCATTTTATAATAATATGAATTACATTACTTATAAAAAATATTTGACACCAAATAACATAATATAATCATCCTTATAATCAAAGATTACATATATTACATTATCAAACATAGTAATGTAATCAACATTACATTATATTATATTACAAATTAAATTACATTCTAAGTTAGATTACATTACGCTTAACCAAACACAACCATATAAGCATACCGATTTATTTCATTAAGTGATCTAATGGGCATTGAGGATTTATGTTATTGGATATGAGGTTTATCTCTTTATTAGGTGGGCTTGTATCTGTTATTTGTAAGTACCCAGGTTTACGTTAATCAAACTCATTAATTGATGTAATTGAGGGTTTGCGTTATTTCATAAATATATAGGGTTTAAATATGTAAATCCGTTAATCCGTCATTATTTATTTATAGACTGATAATAAAATTAAGAATTGATGGCTATATATAAGTTATGGTTTGAAAGTTTAGGCATTCTAATAGAACTCCCACTTCCTATATTGGTGAGGAGAATTCGGCGCCCACCATGCTTCTGCTTCCCCGTGCCGTCGCCATCCTTGGGAATCATATGGACGACGTACAAAGGCGATAACAATCCCACTACATTCTGGTTAATTGTCTCAATTTCAATTTATTTAATTTCTATGTAACTATATCTTGGATGATTTAATTTTTCGATAAATCTAAATGGCCAGAAATTTCACCGTTTGAAAATGAATCTTACTAGCTAGAAAAATGATTAGGTATTATTAATGATATGGATATTGCTAAATGATCAGAATCTGGTCAGCTAGAATATATGCATGCATATATATGCATGAGTATTTTAGTAATTTCATATAGCCACATTAATTATATGCATATTCATGCATGCATTTTGATTGGGAGATAGAGATTTCTAGCTGGCTAGATTCTGACCAACAAGATTTACTCTAATGATATTTACACCTAATAAATTATTAATTAGTCCTTAATTAAATTCCTCATTATTCCCATGCATAGAAATATGAGAATCATAATGGCCCTTAATTTTGAAAAATTATCTCTCTGTATTTAATTTGCCCTCCTTAATTACACGCCCTCCTCTTTTTCAATTCAACCTCAAAATATGTTTAAATATATTTTATACCCTCAATTCAATCTTTCTTTCTTTTAGACCTAAACGATTTTGGAAAATATATTTTCCCTCATTAATTATAAGTTATCTACAATCATCACTGATTAACATGGATCAATTTTATCAATTTAAGTAGAGGTGTAAATGAATCAAGCCACTCATGAGCTATTCGAATATCGATTCGATAAAAGTTCGTTTGAACTCGTTTAATAAGGCTCGTTAAACTAAACAAACTAAGCTCAAAATTCACAATATTCGGTTCGTTAGCTCGTGAACATATTCGTTAAACTCATGAATTAATTTTTAAATAAAAATAATAATAACTTTAATATTAAATTTATAAATTTTATACTCTATTTATGAAATATATAGACAAATATATTAAATTTATTTATTAGAATAAAATTATAAATTTTAATAAGAATATTATAGTTTTATTTAATATATATAATTTAATTTTTAATGAATATTTAAATTTATAATTTATATTTATTAAACTTGTTTAGGCTCGACAAAAATTCAAATAAGTTCGTGAGCCATGAATATATTCGTTAAATAAAGCTCGAGCTCGACTCAATTATAAATGAGCTAAACTTAAATATTTAAGAGTTCGGCTTGACTCGGCTCGATTACGCCTCTAAATTTAAGAGTACAATTTAAATACTAAAGTGTTTTTTTTAAAAAAAAATCAAATATTTTTATTTTGGACTTAAATAGAATAAAAAGTTTCAGATCAATTTTAATTTGGTTAGATTTAAACTGATAAAATTCCTTAATGTCAATTTCAAAGACTTAGATTTTTGCGATGAAATTGCTATATTATGTCATTGCAAAAACAACTATGGTATCCATATTTATCATCATCATCATTAAAGACTCTCAGATTTCTTACGATTTGTCCTTTTGTAAAAAAATTGAAATAAATCTTATTTATGACTATCTACCTACTATATTTTTTTAACGAATCTCTTCTTGACCTTGGGATTATGGTTAAGACATTTAAATTATTTACTTTTTCTTTAAATGAAAGCCGTAATTAAAAAAATACTGAACTTATTGGCCGCTATATACCCTAAAAATTATGAAAAGAATATTTTATAAGTGAACAGATTGTAACCATTTAATAAATTACCATCATTAGGTTGCACAGGGAAAGTGAACACACGTTTTTTGATTTTTCAAGTCAACACCGGCGCGCTTATGCTTTCTCTTCGCAGTAACCGGTCAATCACGCTGCCTCGGCCCATCAACGTCGACATGGATCATATAAAAATGGGAGATGAATATTATTATATGATACATTGATACTGCTCTTAATTTGTATGATTGGAAAACTCTAAATTCCTTCCATTGCCAATTTTCTGCTGATTTCTTAGGATTGCATCAGTCAGAAATTAAATGGAGATGGAGATGGAGATGGAGACGGAGTCGAATCCAATTCCCTGCTCGCCGTCCGAGAAATGGTTGGCCTCGGATCAGGAGATGATGTTGCTCGAGCTGAATCTCTCCGATCACCGCCACGAGGAGGAGGAGGAGGAGGAGGATAAGAAATTAATTGCATCTCAAGAACAGAGCTCATCGACGTCGATTTCTAGCGTTGAGATCGTCGTTGCTGAATGGGACGGACGATCGGGATCGACGGCGGACGCCAGCTTGCTGAGAGCTCTGCAGCTATCGCAGACGCGGGCCAGGGAGGCGGAGAAGAAGGCGGCGGATGAGAGCGACAGGAGCCACGAGCTCAGCAGGCTGCTGCTGGAGGACGCGCTCCGACTCTCGGCCTACCGGCGGTGGGCGACTCTGCTCGAGGCCGAGAATTCCATGCTGCGGCTGAAGGGATTAACCACGCGGCGACCGCAAGAGGAGGAGGAGGAAGGGCAAGAAGAAGATGAGCGGGAGGAGGCTAAGGCGAAGGCGAAGGCGAAGGCGAAGAAGAAAGCGACGCCGGGGCCGATGGCCGGGTGGGTGGCGTTGGCCTCTTGCGTCGGCATCGCCGGCGTGGGGTTCGTGGTGGCCCGGAACGTTCATTACTCGATCCAACAGCAGGAGAATGATGACAGAGTCAAACCGAGGTTGACCGTTAGGCTTGGATTTTTGCAGATCCATGTTGGTGCGGTCCACTTCGACGGGGTCCGAATAAGTTTCAGATTTCAATCTATTTTCGACAAATTAAGGCTCAAATTTTAGTTCCTGTCCAAATGAATGCTCTATTCTTTTTTTCCCCTTAATGATGTTAATTTCGTAAAAATGTTATTAATGCTTCGTTTCGTTCTTAAGCATTGTACAGGCAAGAAATTACATGGAAAGTACGCTATTACTCTTCTGATTGACATTTTCTTTCCCTATGCTATAATTTAATTTATTGAATTGCATAGTCAACTTTTTGTTAAAAGGAGACCTCCAATAGTTACATAGATATTTTATTTAAAAATTTTAACTTAAATTTTAGGTAAGATAGTTAAAAAAATTTACATCAACTACCCTAACTATTTCTTAAATTATGTATTTATGAACATTACTTCTCTAAATTTAGAAAATAAATTTTATTCTTTAAATATAATAAAAGAGAGAGAATAAATGAGAAACTGATATATGATACATTGAAAAGTGAATATCTAAATTTAATAAAATAATATTTTTATCCTAAATTATGTAGTTTGGATAGGAACATTGGTGTGAATGCTCTTAAAGTTCTAAATGAATATTTTTTATACTTCTAATATGCCACATCAACAATATTATAAAATTTATTGAAACATCTCTAATGGTTAGAGCTTTAAGTGAACTTGTTGTGGTCCAATTTTTAATATGTAGTTGCATGGATTCATACATGTTATATCAATTTCAAGACAAAAATAGCATGTTTGAATTCTCACTACTACTTTTAACTTACAAACCTCAAACCTAACCTGATTCAAACTTTTTTATTCTACAAAGCTCTCACAAATCTTGTATTGGAGATGTCATAATATCAAAATGGGTACTCAAGTTCTATATTTATCAAAATATTTACTTATTTTCTATTATATCCCCTCCTTTACTAGCTGTTGAATGTTATGTAGATAGTCAATTCATCTAGTTGATTTCTAATTTTTTTTTTAATTTCATTTGTGGACTCTAGCCATCTAAGCTGATCGATCAATTATAAAAAATTTATAACTGTAATGAGTTTAGTTTGAAATGTATTTAAGGTACCTTAAATTTAATGCCCCAATCTATGTCTAACGAAATAATTGAGTAGGATGAGCTTAGTTTCAAGTGTTTTGATCAAAATTAATAATTCTAAAAATCTCACAATCACTTTAAATCAAGATTATTGTACTTTTGAAATCCTCCTAAGCGTTACCATATTTTTAGACCTAAATTTCACCGCCTACATTCATGGCTATGAAATTTTAAGAGTTATGGATTTTTAAAATTTTCACAACATTGAAATAATTTGACACCTCTAGACCTACTAAAGGCCTTGAACATTTCATGAGATTTAACCGATAAAGGATTGAGACCTCGGAAAAAAGAAATGGATAAACTCCTTTTCTCAAGGAATACGGGGGGTTAGGTAAATCATCGTTTGCCTATATAGTTGGTTGACCGATTGGTAAATAGATTCGATTAGATTTTACCGACTCATAAACATTAAAAAAATCTCACAAGCAATCTTGTATTTGAAATTGAGAGAATATTTTTACATATCCTTTCCTTTAAATAAGCTGAATCCTAATTTTGTTTGTCCTCTACTGCACGCTTCCTCCTCGCGTTCCTTCTGCACCAAGCCATTCCGCTTGAAGCTCCCGTCTCCCTCCGCTGCTCGATTACAAGCAACAACAGGCTTCTTCCCTTCTCCGATCGAGCATGGATGTTGTCGAACGATCAATCCCTCGTCATCACTCGCCGTCCGACGAGAAATGGTTATGGGATTCTTCTGGTCGGCAACTCGACGTCGACGGGGAGATGCTGCTCGGCTTCGATCTATCCAAGCGCTCTGCTTCCGACCTCCTCCAGAACTGCGATCTCCCACCTCCAGTCAAGATGATCTTCCCCCTCGAGGACCATGGCGGCGGCGGCGATCACAGTCACAGAGCGTCGGCGGAGGAACGCAATAACAAGTGAGTCGATGCTTAAATAGGGAAAGATTTGCGCTTTAATGAATTACAAACCTCATCAAGTGGATTAATTGCACGCCAGCGTTGATGTTGCCGATCAGTCGGATGCGCAATTGGGACCGGCGGAGAGCACGAGGTTGCTGAGAGCGCTGCGGCTGTCGCAGACGCGGGCGAGGGAGGCGGAGCGGAAGGTGGAGGAGGAGAGCCGCCGGAGGCAGGAGCTCAGCAAGCTGATGCTCGAGGAGGCGCTCAGGCTGTCGTCGTACCGGCGGTGGGTGATGTTGCTGGAGGCCGAGATCTCGGTGCTGCGGAAACAGGGATTAGCGCCGCGGCCGAGGGAGGATAAGGAAGAGGAGGAGGAGGAAGAGGTGGTGGCAGCGGCGGCCGCGTGGTGGCTGACGTTGGCCCTGTGCATCGGGATCGCCGGAGTGGGATTTGTTATGGGGCGATACATGCTTTAGTTGTTGTGTAAGTAAGCTTAATTGATTGATTAACAAAAATAATTGCTTATTGTAGAGTTGTCGGTACATTTCTAAACCACGAAGCACTTATTCTTGTTTTTAAATGGGGAGCCCTATGGGCGAAATCAGGAAAAAAAATTTGGTTGAATTGCATAAATATTTTTTTTACGATTAAATAAAAATATTTAATAATTTAAATTTTACATCAATTCTTGCATAATATACGATGTTGTAGAAATTATACATATGAAGTCTGAAATTTAATGGACAAAGAAGTTAAGTTTTAGTCTATTCATTTCCAGTGTGCGGATCCCTTCAAGATTTCAACTCTTGCATAATATACATTGCTGCAGAAACTACAGCCAACTAAACATAAACGTCACTCACATAAATCATAATATGCATTAAATTATCATGACAAATAGTGTAGAACAGAGAAAAAAAAAAAGGTTCAGAATTTTGAGGAATCAACGATGAACAAAGAACACTTTAATAACAAATGTTTCTGCCAATACATAAGTAATATGAAATAGTTGTACATCTTATTTTGCAACCCACTTGATGACTAATAGCATGAAACACTCTCCATACAAAAACTATTAGCCTATTAAGTTAATCACAACCAATTGATCTTATTGAACACTTAGGATTGTCATTTAAACCATATAAAAGACTGCAATACTAATATTTACAATATGTGATTGAAATGATATTGTTAGAGTTTACCAAGAGTCTAAGAGACTAGAACTCGAGAGTCTTTCCCTTGTTCCACTTAATACTCGACCAAATCTCCATAACCATATAAATTAACATTGAGAACATTTGATCTAACTTGTAAGAAAAAAACTAGAAGTTTAGGAAAGATTAGTCTACCTTTCTTCCATAGATGAGCTTCATTTTCGAGTTGGCACAGAAGTCTGCGAAGGCCGACGAATCGGTACAAGAGGAGACAATTAGATTCTACGAGATTGCATTTGTTGAAAATGTCGTAATATTTGCTCATTTTCAATTGTAGAAAAAATATTCTTTTCAATCTATACAACTAGACTATCATTCATCCATTTATCTCCCATTCTATTGCGTAAATCAGTCTTCATTGCAGAAAAAACTCGTTCAACCAAAGCAGTTGCAACTAGTAAAACTAATGCCAACTCTATCATACGATAAACCAATGGGAACACCAAATGTTTTTCAGTCTCAACCAATTTTTGAGTAAGAATTCCCAAGTCATCAATTGAAGAAAAGTAAGGATCATCCCGTAGATTATAAAAGTAACTCATAAGTTGTTGTTCCAAAAATAAATAATCAGTACCACAAAAGTCCTCGGGATAAAAATCAACAAGATGGATGAGTTTGTGAACATCAAATTGAGAGAAAGAATTTCTTGGGTGAAGACATGATATGCAACCAAGCAATTCCGTACTAACTTCTGAAAAACGATTATTCATCTCTTGTATAATTAAATCAACAACCTAGCATTCAAATTTGCAACCATGATAACATTAATAATTAATGAAATCTCTTTAACAATTTTTTTTTTTAGAAATAATACCTGACAAAAAATCTTCACACGATAATGATGAAAATTGGTGATGAGTTGCCCTCTATGCCTGCCATGACCACGAGTTAGCATGTTATCCTCCATATCAAGTATTGGGTGTTGGTTGCTACTCGGAAAGCCTATAGGTTCCACTGTACAAAAATTTTGTACAAAGGTCTGAACCTTTTCCTAGCTACCATGTGTTCTTTTAAATTAAATTTTGGATCTCCTGCGGAACTTAACACGTTTGATCCAAAACTTAATCTATTTGTTCTTTTAGGTTTTGACTTTGATCTCCTGCGGAACTTAACACGTTCGACCCAAGTCTCCTTAAGTTATTAATTCCATTAAATATCAATTTCCATAAAAGGTTCCCAGTACTGACGTGGCGAGGCACATGGCCTTCTTGGATATGGGAGCAACCACCACCGACTAGACAAAACCTTTAATAGAAAGCTAATATTTAATTTCCTAAAATAACTTTAGGTTAACCAAAGAGAACAATCAAATCACAAGGAAAAGAAAGAAACAAAAGAACACAACTTCGAAAAACATATTCGAAATACTAGAACGTAAGCCTCTTGTATTTGGTATTATTTCCATAAATAACTAGCATGATGCGGAAATAGAAATTACTAGTTATACCTTGTAGAAAAACCTCTTGATCTTCTACCGTATTCCTCTTCTAACCTCGGACGTTGTGTGGGCAACGATCTTCCAAGATGAGAAACCACCAACCACCTTCTTCTCCTCCAAGCAAGGTTCGGCCACAAAGGGAAACTTCACCAAGGAGGAAAAACAAAATACTAACCAAGCTCCAAGAGATGCTAGCTTTCTCTCCTTCTTCTTCTTCTTCTCCAAGTAGTATCCGGCCACCACAAGAACTCCAAGGGAGAGGAAGAGGTTCGGCCACCACAAGAGGAAGAGAGGGAGAGGGTAATGGCCGGCCACAAACACCAAGGAAAAAGGGAGAGAAAACAATAGAAGTTGTGTCTTGTGAAGGCACCCTCACCCCTTCTTTTATATTCCTTGGCCTAGGCAAATTAGGAAATAAATTTTCCTTAATTTCCTTGACTTGATTTAATTGAGAGAAATAAAATAAAATTTCCCCAATTAATTTGTGATGGCCGGCCACATCATTGGAAGGCAAATAGGACAAGTTTCAATCAACAATTAAAACTTCCTAATTTGTTTCCGGAAATTTTAAAAAATAAAATTTCTCTTTAAAATCTCTTCATGGTTAATAAAAGGAAATATCTATAATTTTAATTTTATTAACATGTGAATAATTTTTTTTTTAAAGAGAAAATAAAACATCTCTCCAATCTACAAATAAGGAAAGAGATCTAATCTCTTTCTTTAATCTTTTGTAAATCTTTTATAAGAGAGATATTTTAATTTTAATTCTCTTTAAAATATATCTTCCACATAATAATAAAAATTAAAATTAAATTTCTTTTTTAATTTTATTTGGCCGGCCCTACTAGCTTGGGTTCAAGCTAGGGCCGGCCACCCAAAATCATACCTAGGCCGGCCCTAGCTTGATTCCCAAGCTAGCTTGGCCGGCCCCCTTTGGGTGGGTGTAGAAGGTGGGTATAGGTGGGTATAGTACTCTATAAATAAGAGGCTACGATAGGGACCGAGAGGAGGAATTGGTTTTGGTCTCCCGATAAAATTAAGCATCCCGTCCCTAACACACAACTTAATTTTATCAATGATAATTCATTCCACTAGAGAACTATCATTGAACTACCGCACCAATCCCAAATTACATTTTGGGCTCCTTCTTATTATGAGTGTGTTAGTCTCCGTGTTTAAGATATCGAATGTCCACTAATTAAATGAGTTACAGACAACTCATTTAATTAATATCTAAGTCCAAGAGTAGTACCACTCAACCTTATTATCATGTCGGACTAAGTCCACCTGCAGGGTTTAACATGACAATCTTTATGAGCTTCTCTTGAGGACATTATCAACCTAGTATCACTAGGACACAGTTTCCTTCTATAATCAACAACACACACTATGAGTGATACCATTTCCCAATTTATCGGGTTTATTGATTCATCGAACTAAATCTCACCCATTGATAAATTAAAGAAATAAATATCAAACATATGTGCTTGTTATTATATTAGGATTAAGAGCACACACTTCCATAATAACTGAGGTCTTTGTTCCTTTATAAAGTCAGTATAAAAGGAACGACCTCAAATGGTCCTACTCAATACACTCTGAGTGTACTAGTGTAATTATATAGTCAAGATAAACTAATACCTAATTACACTACGACTTTCTAATGGTTTGTTCCTTTCCATTCTGGTCGTGAGCTACTGTTTATAATTTATAAGGTACCGATAACATCATCTTCTGTATGTGACACCACATACTATGTTATCTACAATATAAATTAAATGAACAACTACAAACAAATGTAGATAATTAGACCAAATGTGATTCTTTATTCATAATGAATGTTTACAAAGCTTAGGCTCTCAATATACACTCCAACAATCTCCCACTTCTACAAAGAATATCTCTCACCATATGTTCATCAACCCTACAGCCAGTCAAATTGCAAGGATTGGAAGCTCCATCACTGAAGGTATCCGCTGATGCAATCTTGGCGATGACAACTTCTCCTCGCTCACGATATCTCTTATCAAGTGGTACTTGCGCTCTATATGTTTACTTGCCTTATGGGCTCGTGGTTCCTTCGAGTTTGCAATCGCGCTATTATCACAATAAATTGTGATGATTTTGGGCAAACCAGAATCACATCTAAGTCCATTAGAAAGTTCCCGAGCCACTGCTTCTTTAGCCGCCTCAGAGGTCACATACTCGACTTCCATGGTTGAGTCCAAACATTTCCGCTTAACACTCCTCCATGAAATGGCTCCACCTCCTAAAGTAAACACATAGCCGATGTAGACTTACTATTATCCCTATCGATTGGAAATCAAATCTGTAACCCATAGGGAGCAAATCATCCGCTTGGTAAACTAGCATATAATCCCTAGTCCTTCTCGGTACTTTAATATATGCTTTACCGCATCCAATGTCCTTGTCCAGGGTTACTCGATATCTATGCCTACGGCAAAACAGATATCGGTCTCGTACATAATATCAGATACATTAGGCTTCCTACACCAAGCATAAGGAACTGCCTTCATGTCCTCTATCTCTTTTGATGTCTTCGGAGACATCTCTTTAGATAAAGATACTCCATGCCTAAAAGGTAAGAAATATTTCTTGGAGTTTTGCATGCTAAAACGAGCAAGGATCGTATCTATATATAAATCTTGGGATAGACACAACATTCTTTTCTTGCGATCCCTTATAACTTTGATCCCAAGAATGTGTGCACATTCTCCTAAGTCCTTCATATCAAATTGTTTGGACAACCATACCCTTACGTCCGATAATACCTTGACATTGTTGCCAATTAACAAAATATCATCTACGTATAGTACAAGAAATACCACCACATTTCCGTTACACTTTTTTGTATACACAAGACTCATCTGGACACTAAATAAATCCATATGACTGGATTACTTCTTTAAACCGGATATTCCAAGATCTTGAAGCTTGCTTCAGTCTATAAATGGACTGATTGAGCTTGCATACTAGATGCTCTTTGCCATTTTCAATGAATCCCTCTGGTTGCTTCATATGGATGTTTTCTTCAAAACTTCCATTAAGGAAAGCTGTCTTGACATCCATTTGTCAAATCTCATAATCCATATGAGCGACAATGGATAAGAGTATCCGGATAGACTTAAGCATGACTACCGGTAAAAAAGACTCCTCATAATCGATTCCCTCTTTTTGAGTATACCCTTTCGGAACAGGCCTAGCTTTGAAGGTTTCTACCTTCCGTCGTCCCTCTTTTCCTTTTGTAAATCCACTTGCATCCAACGGCTTTTACACCATCGTGGTTCTACAAGCTCCTGACCTTATTAGAGTACATGGACTCTATTTCAGAATTCATTGCCTTTTGCCAAGATGCTGCATCTATATCTTGGAGTGCTTCATCATACGATCGGGGATCAGGTTCATGTTTACCCGGGATCAAGTCCGAAGACTCTCCCAAAAACATGAATCTTTCAGGCTGCATTATAACCCTCCCACTACGACGAGGCACTGTCTGTGGTTGTGTATCATGTGTGACACGTGTTGCAGTCTCTTGTGGTACTTCATCTTGTACTGTTGGTACTGAAGTAGATATGTCCTCTCTAAGTTCTTCTAAAACAACTTTACTACTGGGCTTGTGATCCATTATATAGTCTTCTTCTAAAAACTGGGCATTGGTGCTAACAATGACCTTCTGGTCTTTAGGACTATAAAATAAACCACCTTTCGTTCCTTTGGGATATCCTACAAACACGCGAACTTCTGTACGAGATTCTAACTTATCAGCATCTGGTTTCAGCACATGTGCTGGACTACCCCATATCCGAATATGTCTTAGACTGGGTTTTCGCCCATTCCACAATTCTATGGGAGTAGAAGAAACTGATTTAGAAGGTACTAAGTTCAGAACGTATACTGCTGTTTCCAGAGCATATCCCCAAAACGAATTTGGTAATTCTGAATAACTCATCATTGATCTAACCATCTCCATAAGAGTCCTATTCCTTCGTTCTACCACACCATTCTGTTGGGGTGTTCCAGGTGCAGACAATTGGGATTGAATCCTGGCCTCTGATAAATAATTCCTAAACTCTCCTAAGAGGTATTCGCCACCACGATCTGACCGTAGTGTCTTGATACTTTTACCTAGTCATTTCTCCACATCAGCCTTGTATTCTTTGAACTTATCAAAGCACTCGGACTTGCGGCGCATTAGGTAAATGTATCCATATCTTGAATAATCGTCTATGAAAGAGACAAAATATTCAAAACCTCCTCTTGCCTGGACAGACATAGGACCACACAAATCAGAGTGAACCAACTCTAACACTTCTTTGGCTCTATACCCCTTGGCCTTGAACGACCTCTTGGTCATTTTACCTTCTAAGCAAGATTCACAAGTTGGAAAATTTTCCAACTCTAATGAACTTAAAAGTCCATCGGCTATAAGCCTCTGAATCCTACTTAAGTTAATATGACCAAGCCTTAGATGCCAAAGATATGCTTGGTTCATTTCTGAAGGTTCTTTTCTCTTATTAGAAGATGAATTATAAATTTCCATGTTTTGCTTTGTGGAAGAATTTGGATTTAAAATATACAAATTGCCAACTAATGCACCAGAACAGATAATCACTTTATTTCTTTTAATAACTACATCATTACCAAAGGAAACTGAATATCCATCTAAAAACAGTTTAGAAACTGAAATTAAATTCTTTCTAAAACTGGGTACATAAAGACAATTTCTTAAAACCAAATTTCTATTTCTACTAAAAGATAAGTAGACGTCTCCCACTGCAACAGCTGCCACCTTAGTAGCATTGCCCATGTAGACGGTAATCTCTCCTTCAGATAGTCATCGGGTTTCCTGGAACCCCTGCAGAGAATTGCAGACATGATCAGTGGCTCCCGTATCTACACACCAGGTACCGGTAGATAACACCACTAAATATGTTTCAACAACTAGAGTATGAGATATACCTTTGTTTTGGTTCTTACGAGGACAATCCGACCTGTCACGCTTGCAGATGAAGCACTTGCCCTTCTTCTTCTTCATTCCAATCCCGTACTCGAGATTTATTCACTTTCTTTCGAACCAGTTTGTTTCTTCTTCTTCTTACCTTCGGTTTAGAAGTAGAACCATTTTCAAGATAGTGAATTTGAGCATTGTGACGAAATAACCCTTCTGCTTGAAGTTAGTAGTTCCCAATGAATAAATCCTTTTATTCATATTATAGTTCAAGCGGAACCGCTCAAAACTTCTAGGTAGGGTTTGGAGGATCATATCGATCCGGGTTTCCCATCAATTTCTCCTCCAAGGATCAGTATTTGTTCGGATAAGCCATCATGTTTAGAATATGATCCCTTACAGGAGTACCCTCTTGCATGGTGGTGTCATTATCTTTCTCATAGCTTCTTGTCTAGAAGCCCTATCACGATGACCAAAGAGTTCCTTGAGATTGTTCATAATATCATAAGTGTTGGTAAATCTTTATCGATGTTGCAATACATTTGACATTGAAGCCAAAATGTAACACGCGCCATCTCATCTGTTTTTACCCATTTCCTATGATAGTCAATCTCCTCTTGGGTAGATTCACCAGTAGGTGCATCAGGGCAATGCTCAGTCAGTACAAATTTATAGCTTTCAGCAGTAAGAACAATGTCCAGGTTTCTTTTCCAATCTATGTAATTTGGTCCAGTAAGTCTATTTTGTTGAAGTATGATGGACAGTGGGTTGAAAGTCATCCTAAGAATCACAAATAACTTTTGGTCAGAACTCTAAATTTAGAATAATATTGATTCCTCAAACAATACTATTTTAAATTAACCAACACCTTAAACCACCGTGAATTTTGTATGCCACGTTAGTGTGGACGTATACAAATTCAACATTTGTAAAAGGAGGGTTTTAACCCATTAATTTTATTATCTTGTCAACCTAACTTTTTGACAAATAAAATTAATAGTTGGTATTATTTGGTCACACAAATAATAGCAGTGACTCCGTTGGGGAGGATACTATTAGATGTGTCTAAGTGTACACCATTACTTGACACTAAGTCCATTAATAAGATTATGCCCCTTCCGTTGGGGAAGATCACACGCTCTTAATTAACTTCCTATAGTCATCCAAAATGGAAGTCTGTTCTAGTGATCCGCAAACAAGCTCATCCGTTATGGAGGAAGGCACTCAGAGCCAACGCGCAAGCTTGTTTGCATCACTTACAAACCAGTAATGGAGACCATGGGATTTACTTAAAATCCCTCTCCCACTTAGTTATTTATAAATGAGGAATTTTAACTATGCTAGCCTACTAAACTTGTAAACTAACATGCACACACAGCACAATATAAAAGCAATAAATAGAAAATCTAATTTTCAACTATTATGGCTTTTATCTTTAATTGTCCTCCGTGTGTTGTCAAGCTGCTGCCATATTTGGCCACCGCCATCGGGTCTAACTGTCGCATCCATCTTGCTCCGAGTTCCGCCTCTGGTCCTTAGAAGGTTCCACGCTTTGCAAGATTCGATCCATGACATAAATAGAATTTTACATTTTGATCCTATATTCCATAAAAGGAATGTACATGTATCTAGATCAAAATAAAATCCTAATAAAACTAAATACACTGTATTTTAATACAATCATGCACACACATATAAATTGCCCTTGACATGTCCAAGGGTCCAATCACACACATAATTAACTAAAAGCCATAATAGTTGGATCCTGCAGCCATAGAGTTAGCACATCCTACTATTAACCTGCCTAAATTATGTATGACATGTGCATAATTAAACTAAATACCAAATACACAGAGGCAAAACCCTAGCTCTGATACCAATTGTTGGTTGCTACTCGGAAAGCCTATAGGTTCCACTGTACAAAAATTTTGTACAAAGGTCTGAACCTTTTCCTAGCTACCATGTGTTCTTTTAAATTAAATTTTGGATCTCCTGCGGAACTTAACACGTTTGATCCAAAACTTAATCTATTTGTTCTTTTAGGTTTTGACTTGGATCTCCTGCGGAACTTAACACGTTCGACCCAAGTCTCCTTAAGTTATTAATTCCATTAAATATCAATTTCCATAAAAGGTTCCCAGTACTGACGTGGCGAGGCACATGGCCTTCTTGGATATGGGAGCAACCACCACCGACTAGACAAAACCTTTAATAGAAAGCTAATATTTAATTTCCTAAAATAACTTTAGGTTAACCAAAGAGAACAATCAAATCACAAGGAAAAGAAAGAAACAAAAGAACACAACTTGAAAAACATATTTGAAATACTAGAACGTAAGCCTCTTGTATTTGGTATTATTTCCATAAATAACTAGCATGATGCGGAAATAGAAATTACTAGTTATACCTTGTAGAAAAACCTCTTGATCTTCTACCGTATTCCTCTTCTAACCTCGGACGTTGTGTGGGCAACGATCTTCCAAGATGAGAAACCACCAACCACCTTCTTCTCCTCCAAGCAAGGTTCGGCCACAAAGGGAAACTTCACCAAGGAGGAAAAACAAAATACTAACCAAGCTCCAAGAGATGCTAGCTTTCTCTCCTTCTTCTTCTTCTTCTCCAAGTAGTATCCGGCCACCACAAGAACTCCAAGGGAGAGGAAGAGGTTCGGCCACCACAAGAGGAAGAGAGGGAGAGGGTAATGGCCGGCCACAAACACCAAGGAAAAAGGGAGAGAAAACAATAGAAGTTGTGTCTTGTGAAGGCACCCTCACCCCTTCTTTTATATTCCTTGGCCTAGGCAAATTAGGAAATAAATTTTCCTTAATTTCCTTGACTTGATTTAATTGAGAGAAATAAAATAAAATTTCCCCAATTAATTTGTGATGGCCGGCCACATCATTGGAAGGCAAATAGGACAAGTTTCAATCAACAATTAAAACTTCCTAATTTGTTTCCGGAAATTTTAAAAAATAAAATTTCTCTTTAAAATCTCTTCATGGTTAATAAAAGGAAATATCTATAATTTTAATTTTATTAACATGTGAATAATTTTTTTTTTAAAGAGAAAATAAAACATCTCTCCAATCTACAAATAAGGAAAGAGATCTAATCTCTTTCTTTAATCTTTTGTAAATCTTTTATAAGAGAGATATTTTAATTTTAATTCTCTTTAAAATATATCTTCCACATAATAATAAAAATTAAAATTAAATTTCTTTTTAATTTTATTTGGCGGCCCTACTAGCTTGGGTTCAAGCTAGGGCCGGCCACCCAAAATCATACCTAGGCCGGCCCTAGCTTGATTCCCAAGCTAGCTTGGCCCCTTAGGTGGGTGTGAAGGTGGGTATAGGTGGGTATAGTACTCTATAAATAAGAGGCTACGATAGGGACCGAGAGGAGGAATTGGTTTGGTCTCCCGATAAAATTAGCATCCCGTGTTCGCCCGAACACACAACTTAATTTTATCAATGATAATTCATTCCACTAGAGAACTATCATTGAACTACCGCACCAATCCCAAATTACATTTTGGGCTCCTTCTTATTATGAGTGTGTTAGTCTCCTGTGTTTAAGATATCGAATGTCCACTAATTAAGTGAGTTACCGACAACTCATTTAATTAATATCTAAGTCCAAGAGTAGTACCACTCAACCTTATTATCATGTCGGACTAAGTCCACCGCGGGTTTAACATGACAATCTTTATGAGCTCCTCTTGAGGACATTATCAACCTAGTATCACTAGGACACAGTTTCCTTCTATAATCAACAACACACACTATGAGTGATACCATTTCCCAATTTATCGGGTTTATTGATTCATCGAACTAAATCTCACCCATTGATAAATTAAAGAAATAAATATCAAACATATGTGCTTGTTATTATATTAGGATTAAGAGCACACACTTCCATAATAACTGAGGTCTTTGTTCCTTTATAAAGTCAGTATAAAAGGAACGACCTCAAATGGTCCTACTCAATACACTCTGAGTGTACTAGTGTAATTATATAGTCAAGATAAACTAATACCTAATTACACTACGACTTTCTAATGGTTTGTTCCTTTCCATTCTGGTCATGAGCTACTGTTTATAATTTATAAGGTACCGATAACATCATCTTCTGTATGTGACACCACATACTATGTTATCTACAATATAAATTAAATGAACAACTACAAACAAATGTAGATAATTAGACCAAATGTGATTCTTTATTCATAATGAATGTTTACAAAGCTTAGGCTCTCAGTATACACTCCAACATTGGGATCATATTCAATTCACAAAATGTGTTAACTTGTTCCAAAATGATCAGTAATACATCTTCCCTGAAGTCTTGTAGTCGACATTTCACACTTCTAACCAAGGACATGGCTTGAACAATATTTTGATCCCCTTGTTGTAGGGAAAGTGATAACTCATTTGTAATTCCCAATATATACTTCATCCAATGTAACATAAAAATAAATTGATAACTCTCCACCTTCTCAATTAAACCTGCGGCAACACCTTTATTCGCAGAATAAGAGGCGACATCATGTACATTTCCTAACACTTCTATCACTAAAGACTATATAGAGCATAAACGAAGTAATGTTAAGTAGTGTGATCCCCAACGAGTATCTCCAGGTCTTGCTAAACTAGTTTCTTAATTTTTTTCTTTTCCACTAGTAATTTCTCCACTTTCCAATTCAGCAATTATCTTATCATGTTGGATCTTTCTAAGTTGATCTCTCCTCTTACAAGATGCTCCAGATATATTCACAATCATGGTGATATACCCAAAAAATTCACTCACGGTAAAATTGTCATGGGCAACAGCAACAAGAACTAATTGGAGCTAGTGAGAGAAACCGTGAACATACATTGCAAATGAATTTTCTTGTAGTATCAGAAATTTCAATCCATTGAACTCACCACGCATATTTGAAGTTCCATCATATCCTTTGCCTCTCAATCTAGATAATGATAAACTATGTTGCACAAATAAAGCATCAATAGCCATTTTCAAAGAATGAGAACTAGTGTCAGGTACATGCACAACTGCAAGAAATCGTTCAATCACACATCCTTCTTTATTCACATACCTTAAAACAACTCTCATATGCTCCTTCACTGAACTGTCCCTAGCCTCATCAACCATCAAAGAAAAGAATTTATCTCCAATATCATTGATTATAGCAAGTGTGATCTCTGAAGCACAAGCACGTGCTAAATTCTTTTAAATTTTTGGGGGAAGTCAATTGATTGTTTGCAGGAGCATTTTGTTTCATAACTTTAGAAACCTCTTCATTTCGTTCACTATACCATTCAAGCAACTCAAGAAAATTACCTCTATTTGAAGAACTAGTTGACTCATCGTGTCCTCGAAAAGGCAACCCTTGCTTCAATAGAAAGCATGTCACATCCAACATTATTGTTAAATGAGTGTGATAATCAATTTCCATATCACGACTATGTACTCGTAAAATATTCCCCACACTATGCCTTTGATTTTGAAAAGCCCAAATTGTATTCTAGCTTCATTGTGACAACTATTCACAGTCCCCATATGACGATTGAATCTTTCCAATGCCCTTTTCCAATTGTTGTATCCATCTTTTATAAAGACATTATCTACATTTTCTTTATTTAACGATTTGAAAAGATAACACCAAAAATAAAATACAACATCTTTTGATATGCTATACTCTAGCCATGTATATTTTTTATACCAAGTTCCTTGAAAACTTCTTTCTTGATTACCAAAAGTTGTTTTTGGATACACATGACCATTTGGTTGACAAGGCCCTCGGAGTGCATACTCTCTTCGAGCTTGATCTCGAATAGTAATATCAAATTCTTCAGTTGGTTTTCATAATCCCGGATCACTAACAATATCATCCAAATTTAATTCTACACGGGATTGATTTTTCACTTGTTCAATACAATTCGGCTCATTAGAGGAGCAAGAGCCGGGACTACAAGTTCGTTTAAAAAATCTCTCCATATCCTACACAAATAAATAACTAAAAATAAATTATGTAATGGACAACTACAAATATAATGAAAAAATATATGTTGACCTAACTCTTTAATAAACTACCACAGTACCACTACCAATACCAATCTAATAGAATACTCATGGAAAATTAAACTACAAATGTAATTCTGTAAATTTTACAAAAAAAATCAGATAATAATGGAAAACTACTAATCTAATAGAAAACAAAACTACAATGGTAATATGATATTCTGTACATTTCCAAAAAAAAATCAAATAATAAAAAAAAAAACACAACAAATCTAAGTTCTAACCTTATGGAGAAATGACGTTGGAGCTTGGAGCCTTAGAGTTAGAGACTCGATTATCGGTTGGAGAATGGAGACTTCAAACTACTGTCGTTGCCTGCCGCTTGGCAGTCCGCGAGTGAGACCGCGACTCCGACTCCACCGAGGCACCGACTACCGCACTTGAAGACTTGGTTGGAGGCTTGGAGCCTTGGACTCTACTGCCTTGGAGGAGAGTTGGAAACTTTGAGTGGGAGAGGAAGAAGTTAGAGACTTAGGGTTTCCGCCATCTGCGAAGCAACAGCGAAGGGGGCAAAGAAAATAAATAAAAAAGCAGATTTACAGAATTCAAGTCCGTGTTTAATGTTTTTTTTTTGTTTTTTTATTATTTAATTCATTTAACTTTGGGCCCCACGCATATTGTTTAATTAAAAATAGTAATGAAAAAAATGTTTCTTCTTCTCCGACAGTGGCAGCGCTGCAGCGCACTGATAACCATGATTTTATTGTATTATTTTGATTCATATATGCATGGTTTGATGTTGATTTCATAGGTTTAAATCATGGTTACATCACATTTTTGTGCATTGCCTTATTCTTGGACTTAATTGCAAATTATTGTATTTTTATGTTATTTGATGCTAATATTTGATTCTTATTTTGTAGGCATCAAAGGATCTTGGATTTGGATCTATTTGGACCAAATTTGTGCTCGAATCGGAGTTGAAACGAGAAGATCAAACCTTGGAGTTATTTGGACCGCTCATCTACAATCAAGCAGATTTGAGTTATCCATTGAAGATCTGGCCCATCCAACCTAATGAGGAGGAGATCTCTGCCATAGATGAAGATCCAGAGGTTTTGATTCAGATCTGAGTTCATACAGCCTTTGATCAAGCCCGAATTAATCTGAACCGGTCATCAAAGATTGGGTAGATCTGAACCATCCAGTGAAGATCTGGTCGATCCGACCTAAGGGAGAGTAGATCCAGTCCCTAGATCAAGATCAGTACCTTCGGATCGGATTTTAGGCGACTTTCCACCGTTGATCAAGCTCCAAATCAATTTCAGTCATCCGTTCAGATCTGGATTAGATTTAAACCCAGAAGCTACAGTATTTTCCAGTGTCGATCTCTTCACACTGTTCTTCGTCCCGCGGCATTCATCTCCAGCGAGATTTCGACCCCATCTCCACTTCCAGATCAATTTTCCGGCCAACTTCATCGACGACGATGCTCTCAAATGCTTGTGACCAGCTTCCGGCGATCTGACCTCGCTCCAAGGTGGTCCTACGGCGAGAATTCTGTCTGCGATACTCTGCTTCTGCCGCCGCCGATTTGGAGGTGTTCCTCCAATTGGTGGTTCTGCTTCCATCAGTGAGCTTTGGCGGTGTTTCTCCATAGCTACTGGACCATTCTCGACGACATTTCATCCATCATCTTCTCCCCATCAAATCTGAGGTTGCAGCTCACAGATTGTCAGATTTCTTGAAGTTGGCAGCTTCGATCTTCGTCAGTTTCGCTTGGAGAGGTGTCCGGTGAATCTGGTAAAGGCTGAGCTGAGTTTGGCTACTGAGATTGTCTTCAACGATTGCGGAAGTGAGGTTTCACCAATTCTTTCTTGTGTGACGGCAAGGAGAAGTTGCCGTGAGAAGTGGTTTGGTGTTGAGATGGTTTAGGATTTAGTTTTTGCATTCTTTTTATTGTTGATTGATTTAGATTTCAGTTTTCGTTGTTGAATTCAGTAATCATAGTTCATTTTATGCTTAATTGTTTTAATTCATGTGTTTTGAGTAATTTAGTTTCAATTGATTTTAAAGTTGTTGTTAATCTTGCTTTAGCTTAAATTTCAGTACTGTTGAGTAGTTTCATTACTATAGTTAAGATTTAAATGTTGCTTTAGATCATATTCATTATTGTCTTGTTGTTCACTCTTAGTTTAAGTGTGTGTTGATGGTTTAGTCACACGTAGGGTGACAATGCGTTGTGATTTGATTATTGACACATAGTTAGGGTTTCATTTATGCATTAGATTAATTTCTTATTTGCCGTGCTTTTCATTTGTTAGATTTAAATTCAAAGTTTAAACCCCCATTTTCATATTAAAACCCCCAAAAATAGGAATAAATGACAATCCTAGATTACATCCGACCGCTAGTTTCTTGAGAAATAGATCCTGGGCTCGTTACTACAACATGATTGTGTAGATAAGGGGTTCATACATTTTACAAAAAAAAATCAAATAATAATGGAAAACTACTAATCTAATAGAAGACAAAACTACAATGGTAATATGGTATTCTGTACATTTCCAAAAAAAATCAAATAATAAAAAAAATTAAAACACAACAAATCTAAGTTCTAACCTTATGGAGAAATGACGTTAGAGCTTAGAGCCTTAGAGTTAGAGACTCGATTATCGGTTGGAGAATGGAGACTTCAGACTACTGTCGCCTGCCGCTTGGCAGCCCGCGAGTGAGACCGCGACTCCGACTCCACCGAGGCACCGACTACCGCACTTGAAGACTTGGTTGGAGGTTTGGAGCCTTGGACTCTACTGTCTTGGAGGAGAGTTGGAAACTTTGAGTGGGAGAGGAAGAAGTTAGGGACTTAGGGTTTCCGCCGTCTGCGAAGCAACAACGAAGGGGGCAAAGAAAATAAAAAAGCGGATTTACAGAGTTCAAGTCCGTGTTTAATGTTTTTTTTGTTTTTTATTATTTAATTCATTTAACTTTGGGCCCCACTCATATTGTTTAATTAAAAATGGTAATGAAAAAAATGTTCCTTCTTCTCCGGCAGTGGCAGCGCTGCAGCGCACCCGCATCGCACTGGCGCACAGCGCGCCAGCGGCATCGGTGCACGGCGCACCACCATAGGGCCTACACCGGCAATGGCAGCTAGCACCGTGGGCGGCGTCCAGGTGGGGGAGCCTGAAGCCTCCTCATCCTCTTGCTCTGTGCGAAAAATTTCTTGTGGTCTGGCGATATTCAGTGGACGACAGCCAATCTAGGGGGGGCTGAAGCCTCCCTCAGCCTCCCCAGTCGGTCCGCCATCGGGGAGCCCTGAACTTACGGTGATACGGTAGGATATCTAAGTTATTATTCAGATACTCACAGTTCGATTCCCAGTTAGGACGTATTTATAAAAATAATTTTTGTTCCAAATGGAGGGCGAAACCAAAAAATACTGGGTTGTTTGCCGCATGTACTTCTCGATTTACCCTGATGGCCGGTGAGAAACTTCCATGGGACTGGGTTGGTCACCCAGGGATAGTCAATGATGCTAACTAGGATTATCATTTTTTAAAAATTGGGAGCACAATCAAAGGATGCTAGGCTTCTGGGCTGGTCATCTCACGCGCTTCCCGATTTATCCTGGTGGTCGGTGAGAAACTTCCGTAGGGTAGGACCGATCACTCCAGGGATAGTTAATGAGGCTAACTGAGTTTATCATTTTTTTAATTATCAAACCACATATTCAATTTTATTTTTATCCTTCTAAATCAATTGTTATAGTGTTGCAGTCGATTCAGACCAGGTTCATTAGAACAATAATGTCTCGATTGTAGCAATCGATTAGAAACATTTGATTCATGTTTAAAAAATCACTATTCTCAATATAGTATATCAAATTAATGTTTAAGAATATAGATATAATTAAAAGAATTAGATGAATACATATGATCAGATTCCATATCTTTCTGAACTCTATAAGTCATCAGTCGATTTTAGCGGAAATAGGCCGATAGACCTAGAGAGTTCAGAATGACATGAAATCATATCCTATTTATATGTCTCGTTCTCCTGATTATATTCAAGCTCTCAAAGATCAATTTGATACACCATATTAATAGTAGTGAATTTTTTATCTAGAGGTTTTTTAATATATATATATATATATATATATATATATATATATATATATATATATATATATATATAGACACACACACACACACACAAAGAACAATGTAAAATTACTACTCATTATCACATAAATATTCCGAATCAATTGCTACGCTATAGTAATCGATTAAAAAAAAATCAATTTGTGTTTTGATCTAAGAGGTAAGTACGGGCCACCTATTGGGTCTTTGACCCAGTCAATAAGTAGTCCGAATGATATTTTTAAGGACTTGATTAATGCAAAGATTATAATCTCTTAATGGGGGAAGGTTCTACAATTTTCTTCTCATTGTTGGATCGTGAAAGTCGATAGAGGGGGGGGGGGTGAATATCGATATAAAACTTTCGAACAAAGTAAATGCAGCGGAAAAGTAAAGTAAAAATGAACAAGGCTAACACAGGTTCTTTTTATTTGGTTCGGAGCCTGTGTCGACTCCTATTCCAAGGCCCGCACTCGTCGAGTGCTTTCGTTGGGCAATCCACTAGCAATTCGAATAATTGATTACAAGAATTAAGTACAGAAAAGCTAGAAATAAAATATCGACAAATATAAAGCAATAAGAAAAGAACGGAGCTTTGTCGGAGTAGCGTCGCAACGTTGCAGGAGCGTAGGAGAGCAAATCGTCAATTCAGTGTTGTGTTTTGAGCTCCGCTTTTGACCCTCCTTTTATAGGATGCTCGGGGCGCCTGGATCCCTTCCGGGCGCCCTGGTGTGACATAGCAGTCCCAACCAGCGAGCTCCACGTGTTGACGTCGCGTCTTGGATAAAACTTGCCTCCGGGCGCCCGGATCCCTTCCGGGCGCTCGGACTGCCTTTCTCCAGAAAGTCCTCCTGCAAGACAAGGTTAGTCCGAGGCAATGTATATCCTGCAAAACAAAGTGTTAGCACAGTTTGGAGTATGACTTAGATTCCGTCTTTCCGAGACAGGAATCTAGTCAAGATCTCGACTCAGAGTTTCGAAATGGTTTTAAGTCGGATCGACACCTAATTTCCCTTCCCGGGAATGCGTCCTCACAGACTCCCTTCCAGTGACTTACCTTTACTCACCTGCCAGACGTCCGGTCAGCCCTTCGACCCGTCTGGACTTCTCGTCAGCTATCCGGTCAGTCCGTCTACCTAGCTGGACTTCGTGCCAAGCGTCTGGTCAACCCGTCAACCCGCTTGGACTTCTCGCCAGCTATCCGGTCGGCCCGTTGACCTAGCTGGGTTTCGTGTCAGACATCCGGTTAGCCCGTCGACCTGTCTGGACTTCGCTTGCACACTCGATCAGAGTATTTAGACAACAACAAACCTAACTTAACCTAATTTGTCATTCATCAAAACCTGAGTTAGACCGTTAGTGCTAACCGCACCAACACTCTAGAATGCCTAGATGTCATCATTCTTTATATCGTGATGGATTTCTACCGTCGTGTCATCGTGGTGAGATTTTTAAATCGAAACATGTTTAAAAAATTATTGCACTCAATATGATGTATCAAATTGATATTTGAGAATATGAATATAATCAGAAAGAATTAGGCGAGCATATAGGAGCTTATTACATATCATTCCAAGCTCTCTGGGTCCATCGGTTGGTTTCAGCTAAAATTGACTAGTAGACCTAGAGAGATCAGAATGACATGGAACCAGGTCTTATGTGTTCGTCTAGTTTCCTAATTATATCCACGTCCTCAAACATCATTTCCATACACCATATTAAGAGCAAAATTTTTAGAACATGAATGTGTCTAAAATATCTTATTAGTATCCAAAAATTCGCTGCTCTCAATATGATATATCGAATTGATTTTTGAGAGTATGGATATAATCAGGAGAACTAGATGAGAACATAGTATTGGTGCAGTCATCTTCAGGTCAAGATTGACCAAGTTGATAAACCTCGAATTGACTCGAGCTTGAGTTTTGATATTTGAAAATATGTGAGAGAGAAGTCAAGTAGGTTAAGGGAGGACCAGATACTTAACTGGAAAAGCCCTAACTAGAGGTTAGGCAACTGAAAGTCCTAACTAGGGTTAGGTAAGGGGAAGTCCTAACTAGATGTTAGGCAAGGATGAGAAGTCTACCGAGTGACTAATTATAATTGAGGTTAGGTAAGGGAAGTCTTAACTAGAAGTTAGGCAAGGATGAGAAATCTACCAAGTCACTAGTCTTAACTGGAAGTTAGACAATGGAAGTCTTAACTAGAGGTTAGGCAAGTGTAAGAAGTCTACCGAATGACTAGTTCTAATTAGAGGTTAGACAAGAGAAGTCTAATGGGAAGGTTGGCAAAAGGAAAATCCAAGTATATCAAGGAGGACTGGATACTTGATGAGAAAGTCCAAGTGGGTCAAAGGTTGACAGAACACTTGGTGATTGGAAGTTCAACAGGAAGTTGGCAAGGAATAGTCCAAGTGGGTCCAGGAGGACCGACACTTGGTGAAAAAGTCTTGACAGGTCAAAATTGATTGGATGCTGGCAACGAAAGTCCTAACGAGTCACAGATGACTTTAGGGATAAGCAAAGGAACCCTAAACTCAAATTTTGGGTGTTAGCATTGGGTAATCTATTAGGGCAATTGATTGACCTAATCGATTAAGGTAATTGATTAAGAGCTTTTTTGTGAGAGTACAATGAGTGCTAGAATCGATTGGTCAATCGATTAGTTGATCAATCATTTGGGCTTAGGCCCATCTATTGAGACAATCAACTTGAGTGTTTTTGCGAATTGAGACAATCAACTAGAGTGTTTTCCCGAAGAGAATAGAAAGTTGTTGAATAGATTAGCTTAATCGATTCAGCAACTCTAATTGATTGTCCCAATCAATTGGAGTACTTTTTTAGAGAATAAAATTTTTTGAATCGATTGAGTCAATTGATTAGAACTGTTGAATCGATTAAGCCAATCAATTCTCCAATCGATTGGAGTGCTTTTTGCTAGAATATAAAGTTTCTGAATTGATTTCTCAATTGATTAAAAGTTGTCAATCAATTGGTATGATTTACCAATCGATTGAATAGGCAAAAAAGAGTCATTCTACAAATTTTAAACGGTCGATTTGAAATGACAATCGATTGAGAGGTATTTTCTAGCTCAAGAGAACCTCTAGAAAAGAGAGTTTCACGAGGTCTTCAAGCTACTCGTTCTTGAAGTTTTTGTGACAATTGTTGCTGCACTTTCCAAGCATTAAGAGGCTAACCAGAACAAGAAAAGAGCAAACAAAGTAAGGTTCATTGTTGAAAGTCATTTTTGATTTCATTTGTAACCTTATTTGTGTTTCTTGTTGTATTCTCATGCTCGAGATTGTACGAATTTTCTTTGCCTCCGGGAAGAAAGTTTTAATAGTGAAGCTATGAGTATGGAGTGAATCCTTGGATTAGTCAAGAAAAATCTAAACATTAGCATTGTAAAGATTTTGTTAAGATTTAGAATAATGACTTCTCCTTTTCTTCATTCATAAAGATAAAAATATAAGTATGAGATCAAGTTGATTTCATAATCATAGTAAATAATTAATTAAAATTTCTAAACCTAATTAGTTATCTAATCCATGAGATTTGTTGTTATCTAAGAATATTTACAAATCTATTATAAAAAACTAAATAATTACATAATAAATTAGTTCCTCTAATAGAATCTTCATTTTGAGTTTCACTGCACTGCAACTGCAGTTTAAAGAAGCAAAGCCAACTATTCCTCCTTCCTTCTTCTAGCATACATGTCTTAATATATAAGATATTATTTCATATCATTTTGAATTTTTTAATCCATCAATCTGTTTTAGCTGAAGTCGGTGGATGGACCTAGATAGATTGTAATGCCATAAAATTATATTCTATATTCATCTTGTTATCCTGACCCTCAAATATAATTCGATACATTATATTTGAGTATGGTAAATTTTTAATCGAATGACTTTAATAGGTTTTTTTAAAAAAATTAATCGATTACTATATAATCAATTTAAGTTACTATTTATTGTCACATAAACAATCCTAATCGATTGCTCGATCTGAGGGATAAAAATAAAATTGGTTATTCGATTTAGAAATTTTTAATTGTAGTATGTGATTTAGGTATTTCTTAAACTTTCCTACATTTTCGGTAATTTGCAGATTTATTTTTTGTCTAATATTTAATGAGGTTCAAATTTAATAGCAAAAGGAATATAATTGTTTATGGTAAATAAAAAAAAGTAAATGATTAATACAGTAGGTTCTGTGCGATGTTTGAATCAATACAAACATTAACGTGAGCTACACGGGCCAAATCCGGCCCAATCCGGGCTGTATTTTTTTTTATAATTTCAGAATAAAAATATATAAATAAATAAATAAATAAGTTGAATTCTAAAAATCTGTTTTTAATATCTTCTCTATGAATAAATTATAATTTACTCTAAATGGATTAACTATATATATATATTCTCGATAATAAAATATCCTTTAGAAAATATTTCCAACTTAAATTAAATTTCATTATAGAATAATAAAATTGTAAGATTTAAAGGTAGAGTTCTTAATTGTTATCATAATAGAAGAATATGAAAATTTGAATTTCTATATATATATTTTGTCTTTTTGGTTGATTTTTGATTTTTTGTAAAAATTGAATTTACAAGGCAGTGATCCATTTGTGTGTTGAAATGTCAGCATATATAAGTTGATAGAAAGATACCTAGCTACTTGTATTTATTGTCTCTATGTGTTTGATTTTAACTTCTCTCCCAACGACCAGTCTTCAATTTACAATCACACGAGGGCAAAGTTTGTATGCGAGCGTATAGTCTGGCCCCATGGTGTAGCTTAGTTGATTCCCAAGAGATATATTTGCCTTGAACACGGGCTCAAATCGTGAGGTTGACAACCAAAGAATATCCTCTCGCTTGGGGCCGGTCTGTTGTGTACCTGATTTATCTGTATGTATTTTGCTGTACGACACCCAATAATAATAGACCGCTTAAAGTGAACGAAATCACCTTTAGCTTCCTTGTATATGAACATATATATAGTTTATCAATATAAATATAGTAAATGCTAACCCAAATATGTATAAATAATAATTAGTTAAAAAAATATATATAATTTTGTTAAAATAAACTGAATTGAAAAATATTTATCTTAGAAATTTTTAAAGAGCTCTTTTGTTATGTTATATGAAAATAAATATTCTGTTATCATAAGGAAAATTCTTAGCAATCACCCCTTATTTTAGGGGTAAATAAGATCTTTAAAATCACGAGGCCAGAGAGTTCCCTACAAGATCATCCTCTCGTCCTAGATGCTTTCACTCGATCATGACTATTCAAAAGACAGTACTCTGGTTCAATAAATTTCTAAAGTTTATTATCACTGACTCAGAACATAAATCTAAGATCGGAACCAAAGTCAAGATGCTACACTTGCAATAAAAATATATAATTGAAATTTGATCAAAAGGTGAGTTTCATAAAACAAATATGATTTGATGGCAAGACAAAAGTGAACATGATTTTCATCTACTTGATAATATATATATATATTAAAATATTTAATATTGATAAGACCCAAAGCCATCTATTATTAGTTGAGTGTTAACATAATTTAATCATCATACAAGATTTATATAATTAATTCCAAATAGTTAAAAACAAAGATAATGTTCATCGATCGTAGACTTATATCTTTATTATCTTTTTGGTCGAGAAGCATTGGCCATTATTTTTCATGATCTATCACTACAATATAGCATTTTAAAAAAAGCTTGACTAAAGACAATTTATTGGGGGAGTGGAGTTCCACGATGAGATGGACAAAGACAACGTGGCATGCTTCGCGTGATCTCCCTCTCCAAACTTTGTTTTATTTTTTTCTAAGAATTTAATAATTAACAACGAGCACCCTTCTCATCCCCCCCTAAATTTATCTCCTTTTAAAGCATATTTTAGGAACTTTAAACGCCATTAAAAAAAGGACTTTGATGATATTTATGAAATTTTAAGGACGTCTTTAAAAACGAGGATAAGTTCCAAAGCGGGGGTGAAATGAAAAGTTTCCCAATAATAATAAGTGGACAGAGGTTTAAGGGCACTTTTGATGGCGACCAAAGGCAAACGCATCCACCTTTTTTTTTTCCGAGTGCGAAATGAACCACATTTATAAATATATATATATATATATATTATTATTATTATTATTATTAAACATCATATAAATCATTTGTATTACGGCATTGCTCCTTGGACTAGAAGGACCGGAATCCTTTTGGTTGGAGTAGAAAGGTGGAGTTTCCACTTAGCTCTAGGAATGTTTTTGTACCTACTCCATTTCCCATGTTTTATTTATTTATTTATTGCTATTCTGCTTTTTTTTTAAATAAAAATTTCAATTTTAAAATTTAATTTATTAAAACATAATAATGATTTATTTATTTATTTTAAAGAGAGAGAAACTTTTATATTCTATCTCAATAATTGCAACCGCGTGAGAATAAAATCTAAGTCAAGATTCTTAATGCGGAAGTGGGAATTAACATATAAAATCTAGACACCATGGCCAAGTCTACTCCACCAAGTTGCAACTGGCAATCGGTCAACATGGCGTGTCGAATATCTACAAAAGTCAAAATATAAGTAAATAAATAAGATTATATATATATATAATTTTTTATATATTCATATGAGTTATAACACTTCTAAATTATGTTCAAATTTGCATTGTGGAGGCCAAAAGCGAGAGCTATGCTTAGCATGACAAGATTAGAATTTAAATCCTTATAAAATTAAGTTGGACGTATCCCGCCGACACGTGCATCTGGTGGAGGAGCCTGAAATTAAAATTTACTCGGTCTAATCGGTATATATATACATACACTAATCGCGGGAAAAAAAGTCACCGAGCTAAAATGATTAAATGTAGCGATTTTTTTTTTTTTTTTTTTAAATACGAACTTTTCCCTTAAATCTTAGAATGGGAGCCCAGTTAGGCTAAACCTGGCTTCGCCCTTACGTGCATTTTTTTTTTAAAGATAATCTTATGTTTGTGAGGGAAATATTGGTATTCAACTACACTATTTAATCCAGAATTTTAATGTATAACTAAAGTTATTCAGAATTTTGATATATAATTAAGATTAAAATTAGATTTATTATGATGGTAAAAAAGTGAATACGCTCGTCCCCAGCGCTTCCACCAATCTGTCCCAAGGCTAACACGGAGGAGGTAAATCACGGGCAGCTACTAGCCTTTGGAATAGTGACTAGCACATAAGGGAGGCATTTACTCGGTTTTGCCGAGATTCGAACCCCAGACCTCATGATAACAACACCTCATGTGCTAACCACTAGACCCATCCGAGGGGACAAAATTAGATTTATTATGATCTAACAAATGAATGTCAAGTGTGCAGATTACTTGATTATGATGAAGTCCTAATTATGAGTCAGACAGTAACTAAGTCCTAATGGAGCTGGACAATTGAAATCGTAATTGGGAGTCAGACAGGAGCTAAGTTTTAGTTGGGAACCAAGCAAGAAAGTCCTAGCTAGGAACTAGGTGAATCAAGACTAGGTGGAATAAGTTGAGAGCTGAAGTTTGACGGATAAGACCAAGTGGTGAATGTTTGGCAAACAAGTCCAAGTAGAATTAGCTGTGGGTTGTAACTTGGCAACTCAATGTAGATAAGTCAGCTCAAGACTGAACATCTAACACCAATGTAAGTGCGAATAACTTTACATTTTATTTCTTACTCATTATGTGTAATAATTATAGGGAAGCAATGTTCAATGATTCTAGTCTACTGAAGGGAGTCTAGGGCCACTGGTTGGTGATAAATCTTGACGAAGGGATTTCGGAGGGTTGAGATGACCATATCAACGTCGGGGCGACCAAAGAATACGGGCGATGGGAGCAACTTCCAGGCAATCGAGAGATAATGTTATCAGTAATATGAGTGAGTAGGGTCAAGATCAAATTTTACCCCTCTCCAGGCTACCGGAGGGCTTCCAAGCGATCGGAGAGGTTCGTTAACGTTATCTAACGGATAAATGTTACAACCACCTCAACATTAATATAGGTGACCAAGAAGGCTCCAGGCGATTGGAGGAGTACTAGCTGTTAGATTTTGAGGGATGCCCTATTTATTTGATAAATATAGATTCACTATTTAAGTACATATTATATGTTTGAATAGTCTTAAATTCATTTATTGAATGTCCGTAATATAATTCATAGCATGGGAAAATTTATGATTGAATCACAACTTGTGATTATCTCTACATGTGGTGTAATTATGAATGTATTGAAATTTCTCTAGTCATCGAATTGGTTTATTTGGACATCATTAATTTTGTAAGGCTAGCACAAGTTATACTCCTTAGTTTGGCCAAGCAGCTGTTTCTCACTAGCTGGAGACATTGGGATGTCGAGAGTTAAACGTGGATGCAAGTTATGATAACTAGTTCATCGGAGAGACTTGTTGTAAGACTTCATATGGTTCTCTACATATATAGATATGTATGTAAAGTTTTTACTGCAGTTTGAGTGCAAGTTTCCTTCAATTTAAGGTATACAAGTCATCTTGGTCATAGAGACTTATACTTTGACATTTTAAGCAAACATCTTTTAGAGGTGTGGACCTGAGATGATTGAGTATAAGTTGAAGTGTCCGAACGTGTTTGATAGCCCACAAAGGATTCACCACTCCTCGATGAGATGTATATCCTATGACCACTCGTTAGAATTATTATTCAAAATCTTTGGCCAAAGCATCATATGTTAAGAGTATGATACTCTTGTACATATATATAAGTAATTTGAATCCGTAGAATGAGAAAGTATTACTTGGGCTAGGTGTGATGTAGTCAACTTAATGGGGGCAGACACAGACCATGTCCTGAACCAAGTGGATATAAGACGAATGAAAGGAACGAGGCGCAACTCATTGTAGCTACTGAAGGGTTCAGAATTAATTCTAAGACCAACTGTGATTTTCTTGTTAATTAGGGATCATGATGTACTACTAGGTGTCACTCATGATCGTTCCATAATTAAGTAATTAATCATGGAAGACCAAGATAAACTAGGAACCTATTAGGTCACACACACTACGAGTCTTTAAAAGATGTAAAATAAGTTAGAGAATAGAATTCTCAGATCAAGAGATAAATATTTGGTTGGACCATATATAAGACAAATATGGAAATATTTGTCGGAACGAAAGCGCAGATGGGTCGCATCTCTTATGAAAGAGTTGAACCCTATTTAGTTTAGTCATGAACCAACTTGATTAGGTTGTGAACCAAACCAAGGGGCGAATGAGTTAATTTTTGAATAACGCATAATGGGTTGGATTTGATCTTTCTATCTAACTCATAAAGAGGACTATATTTTGATATAGTTAAGAAAGAATTAATATACAATTCATTATTGACTTGATTTAGTTTTGGAAATCTAAACCCAATACCTCCCTCAACCTCTCCCTTTCTCCTCTTGTTGTCGTGAGCCACCCAAAAGATGAGGATCTTCCTTTTGCTTCTTCTTCCTCTTCTTGATCATTCTCCTTTGCTTGTGGCTAGTACCTTCCGAATTAGAGTTGTCTTAAAGAGTTCGGCGTGGATACGAATAGAGGTGAGGTTCGAAAATGTCGCAAAAGGTTGATACCCTTCTTATTATAGGTTATCCATAAGATATACCTATAATAACTGTTATTCGATTTTATTTTATTTTATGATTTTGTCTACGAGATTGTATCTTGCATGTGTGTGGTGTGTGTGATGTAATAAATTAGTTTATTTATCGTTAAGTCTTCCGCCATACATGTTTATGAAATATATTTTTAGCACACACCGTATCGGACATATCCAACAATAGTATCAGAGTCTGATACATGATCATAAAATTATTTTACGGCATGTAATTAGTGCTGTAATTAATTTTTGAGATTTTTTGGAATTATTAAAAATTTTATATTTTTGGATATTCCTAAATTGTTAGGAAATTCTACTTTTGGAAAATTTTTGAAATAATTATTGAAAATTAAATTTAAAAATATTCTATTAATTTAAAAATTACCATTTCTGTTTTTTTTAGAATTTTAAGAAATATTATATTTTTAAAAAAATTTCTAATTTGTTAGGTAATACTAAATTTAGAAAGATTCTAAATTTTTTTAAAAATCCATATTTTAGATATTCTAAATTAGATTATAAAAATAATCTTTTCTATAATTTTTAGATTTATTAAAATATTCTATTTTTGAAAAGTTTCCTAAATTGTTAGGAAATATCAAATTTGTAAAGATTTGAAAAATCATAAAAAAATCAAGATTTAAATTATTCTATAATAAATTTAGAAATATTAATTATTTATTTTATAAATAGTTAGGAAATTACTTTAAAAATTTATTTCCAAAATAATTAAAATAATTTAATTGATAGAAAGATTCTAGATAAGATATATTAATTAAATTTATAAATTAGTTTTTTAATTTGATTAGATAAATCTTGATTTATTAAAATCAGATTTATAACATATTTTTATTTTCAAAATAGAATGATAACATATTTTATTTCTAAAATAAATTATAGCATATTTAAATTTATGCAATATTAATGTCATATTGTATGTCATGTAGATGCCTTAATTATGACATGATTAGATTTTGCTATATGTGCGATATGATTAGATTTTACCGTATGTGTGATGTGTCATGTTATACTATGCGTGCGATGTATCATGTCATCGTCTATGTCATGTGTGTGATGCGTCATATCATCAGTTATGTCATGTAGATAACATATTTACATGATGTAGATGAGATCAAATTCACACAATATTAAAATTTACACCTTTTGTTAATATGGCAATAACTAGAGTTTAAGTTATTGTTTAAGTTGTCAATCAAAGTCAAGCTCAATTTGAAAATAAATATGTTCAAACTATGGAGATGCAATCTCATGATTAATGGGTTAATTTTAAATTTGAAGCATTGATTTGTTGCGTCAAAGCTATGATCAATGTGGATAGAGGTGAAGTTGGGTGATATGCATTTGATGTATGCTTGTTAATGTGTTAACAGCCCTATTTATGCGAAAATTAATTAATTGCTAACATAATGTGATAGTTATATATAAGCGATATGTAATCAGTAAACTTGTTACTTACCGTTATAACTAAAAATGACTTGTTGGCCAAAGTCAAGATTGTTCCTATCTATGGTGGATATCAACCCACTTGGAGAAAATCTACTATCTCCCAAATTCAAAATAAGAGTATTTGAATTTGATAAATAAGCGAACTTTTATTACATGTAAATTGTTTATATAAACAAAACCATGTCTCTAATACATTCTCATTTTTGTATTTTTAGGCTAATTATTTAAATAATTATGACTTCTGTTAATCTGCGTTCGATTTTAGACTCGAACAAACTGACTGTGCCGAACTTCTTAGATTGGTTTCGAAGTTTAAGAATTATTCTCAAAACTGAGAAGTTAGCTTATGTCCTTGATGAACCTCTTCCCACAAGTCTTTATGCTGATGCAACTACAGACCAATTGTTAGCTCATCAAAAATATATAGATGATTATGTACTTATAGGTTGCATCATGCTAGCGGCTATGACTCCTGAACTATAGAAATAATATGAGCATTTGGATACTTATGATATTGTCTATCATCTTCGTGAGTTGTTTGATGAGCAAGCTAGATCTGAAGGGTTCGAGGTCTCCAAGCTTCTCTTTTACTCAAAGATGCAGGAGGGTTCGTCTGCAGTACAATTTGTACTAAAGATGAATGGCTACACATAGCGTTTAGCATCACTCAATTTCATGATGGATTATGAGTTAAGTATTGACTTAATTCTACACAGTTTATCGAAAAGTCATTCACAATTTATGATGAATTATCAGATGAACAATTTGGAATCGATCATCCCCGAGATAATTAATATGCTTAAGATTGTGGAGCCTTTTGTTAAAGGTGAACAGAAAACTATGATGTTAGTAGACTCCTCTAAGAAAGGTTCTAAGAAAAAGTCAAAACATTAGGCTAAGGGGAAGAGCAAAAAGGACAAGACAGTAGAACCAATACAAAAGGGCCCATGCCATCATTGTGGCAAGATCGAACACTAGCAAAGAAACTGCAAGATATATCTTTAGTCCATGAAGAAAAATAAGGCATCTGACGTCCCATCGTCTATAAATATTTTTATTATTTATTGTCATGTTATTTCCTCAAATACTTGAATATTAGATACTGGGTTTGACTCACATATATGTAATGACATACAAGGGCTAAGGAATAGCAGAAGACTCGTCAAGAGAGAATTAAGTCTGTGAGTTGGGAATAGAGTAAAAGTTATTGCAGTTGTCATCGGAATATACTTGTTAAAGCTTCATAGTGAAATGATCTTAGAACTGTATAATTATTATTTTTTTCTACATTAATAAATAACATTGTTTATATTTCTTGCTTAAATAAAAAAGGTTTCTATTTGACTTTTAGTAACAATTGTTGTTATATAACTTTGAATGATGCTCTTTATGACACTAAAACTTTATCTAATGACATCTACACGTTAGATATATTTAGTGACATATTCAATATCGAAATGAGCAATAAACATGCTCGATTAGATAATTAATTAACCTATTACTTGTAAAACTGTCGCCTTGGACATATAAGTAAGAAACACATGTTCTAATTGTAAAATATTCCAATTCTCGAATCATTTGTGAATTAGATACATTTGATACATGCGATTCATATTTAAAAGCTAAGATGACAAAGTTACCTTTTTCTGAAAAGGGTGAACAAGTTGATAAGTTACTTGGGCTTGTACATACCGATGTATGTGGACCAATGTCAATTCACGCACTAGGAAGTTATAGCTACTTCATTACTTTCATTGATGATCACTCTCGTTACAGGTTTGTGTATCTAGTGAAACACAAGTTTTAAGCCTTTGAAAAGTTTAGAAAATTCAGAAATGAAGTAGAGAAATAACTTGGTAAAAGTATTAAGATAGTTCAATCCAATTGAGGTGGTGAGTATTTAAGCCAATAGTTTCAAGATTATTTAAGGGATATTGTCTTAATAGACTCCGCCTTATATGTCACAACATAATGGTGTATCAGAAAGGCGTAACCGAACCTTGTTGGACATGTTTATGTCAATATGGATCATGCAAGTCTTCCAAAATCTTTTGGGGTTATGCACTAATGAGAGCTATTTACTTGCTAAACAAAATCTTGACGAAGGCAATCTCAACTACTCCATATGAGGTATGAACTAGGAAGAAACCCCTCATATCTTATTTGAAGATATGGGGATGCCCTGCTTTGTGAAGAGGATTGTATCATACAAGTTGGACGTTAAGTCTGATAAGTGTTTATTTATTAGATACCTTAAGGAAACTAAGGGCTATCAATTATATCACCTCTTGGAACAAAATGTGTTTGTTTCAAAGCATGCTGCATTCCTAAAGAAAGAGTTTCTCTTGCAAGAAGCAAGTGGGAGTATAGTTGAACTTAATGAAGTTAAAGAGATTTGAATATGTTGGTGCAGGGAACACCAAATGATCGAAAATCTTGGGGGTCGCGGACACCAGGTGGAACACTGGATGGGTCGTGGAGCGGACGTTCAATATGAAGTCCTGAAATCTTGGACGCTGAGCAAAAGTCCAGACTATCTGGAGGACCGGTTTGACAAAAGGTAATTTCTTCTGAGAGGAGTAGGTGAGGACGCATTCCTCGAAGAGGGAACAGTAAGCATTAGTCCGATCGACCTAGAGTTTTAGCGAAACTCAAAGTCAGGGCCAGACAGTCCGAATGCTATCAAATCTTGTCGTTCTTTACATATTATTTGCTTGGACTAACATTGTTTTGCAAGAAATTGAAGTTGGCAAAATATGGTGGTCCGGACACCCGGAGCTGGCTTCAATAGCGAACAGACTAGGAGGGGAGCCTGGGCAGTCGCCCTGGCGGTCCGGGCGCCTGGAGTTGCTCCAAGCGCCCAGATGACCAAAAATTTATCTATGCGGCGAGCTGGAGTGCGCTGGTTGGGGGACCTACGTCATGATTCGGGAGCTTGGGGGTGATCCGGGTGCCCAGAATGAGCTATAAAAAGAGGCTTCGACCAGTGGCTCAAGAACACCAATCCAAAGAAGTTCGTCTCTTGCGCGTTGCTAAAAAAAAGCTTCCATGACGCCCAAAGCTGCTTTGACAGCGACTACGTTGAAGATTTCATTCTCTAAAGTCATCGGTAATTTTATTGTTCAAATTACTTATAATCATTCGAAACTGTATTTGTATTCTTCGATTGATTAGTAATTGCCTAATGAAGCACTCTCACGTGCGGGCCTTGGAGTAGGAGTCGCCATAGACTCCGAACCAAGTAAATCTTATATTTGTTAGCATTGACTTTTCATCTCTTTATTTATTCTACTACGTTCTCTCTGAAGTTTACCCCGCCATGCGCCTATGGCCTGTGTACCTGCATGAACCTCCCTCCATATCCGTGGGGCTGGCACTAGGGGGGCCGCTAAGGTAGCGGATCTACCTTTTTTTAAAAGAACGTGAAAGTCACGTGCGCTATTCACCCTCCTCTAATGCGTCTCTATGCTACACAATAGACACTAATGAGATGCTTAGTTAAGAACCTTAATCGATTATGACACAACTTCCTCGTAGATCAAGTAGGACACGTAATATTCCTAAGAGATATGGATCTCTGATAAGAGAATTGAATGACATGTTATTCATTGAGGATGAAGAACTTACTAATTACGAAGAAGCTTTGAATAGTTCAGAGAAGGACAAGTGACTTATAACATGAAGTCGAAAATGGATTTTATGTATGAAAATAAATTTTGGAATTTAGTGGACTCATTTGAAGGCATTACACTTATAGGGTACAAGTGGATTTTTAAGAAGAAAACTGACACGAATGGTAATGTAATTACCTATAAGGTAAGGTTTGTGACGAAAGGCTATCGTCAAAGGTAAGACTTGACTATGACGAAACATTCTCACTTGTAGCCATGCCTAAATCCATTCGGATATTCCTGGCCATATCAGCTCATTATGATTATGAAATATGACAAATGGATGTGAAAATAACTTTTCTTAATGGAAACCTGCTCGAGGACGTATATATGATATTGCTCGAAGGTTTCACATCTGTTAACAAGAAATAAATATACAAACTTTAACGATCCGTTTATAGATTAAAGAAAGTATCCAGGAGTAGGAATATCCGTTTTGATTAGGCGATTAAATAGTTTGATTTCTTATAAAATTCAGATGAACCTTGTGTGTATCAAAAGGTTAGTGGAAGTGTAGTTATATTCCTAATATTATATGTTGATGACATATTATTTATAGAAAATGATGTGTCAATTTTACAGTCAGTAAAGTTTGGTTGTCCACGACATTCTCAATAAAAGACATGAGAGAAGCACATCCTAGGGATGAAGATCTATAGAGATAGACAAAAAATGTTGTTTGGTCTTTCACAATCGACATATATAGATAGAGTGCTAAAATAGTCTAGCATATCTGAATTCAAGAAATGTTTCATACCTATGAGGTATGGAATTTACATTTCGAAGTCTATGTATCCAGGCACAAAAAATGAGATGATTTGCATGGATAAGATACTCTATGCGCCCTCAATAGGATCAATCATGCATGCTATGTACAAGACCCGATGTATCGTATGCTCTGAGTATTATGAGAAGATCTAGAAATGAATCATTAAGGTTGTAAATGAACCAAGCGTTTGTGAACAAGTTTGGTGTTCGGCTTGGTAAGAGCTTATTTATGTTTGTTCAATATACACAAGATTAATTAAATAAACAAGCTTGAATAGCTCGTTGAACTAAACAAACAACCTTGAACACATATGTGTTTAGCTCGTTAACATTCGTGAACAATGTTCTTGAACAACGTTCGTGAATAATGTTCATGAATCATATTCATTAATAAAACTCTTTTCAATACGTTAAATAAATAATAAAATAAAATAAACAAATAAATTTAAATTATCAAGCTCAATAATCAATCAAACAACTAAAGTTTTCAAACAATCAAACAAGCTTGAATTGATAGTTCGATAACATCTAAACAAACCAAGCTCGAACCAAGCTGAAGCCAAGCTTGAATTGAGATCTCGATAACATCTAAACAAGCCAAGCTTAAGTCACGCTTCAAACAAGCTCAAGCTCATAAAAAATAAACCAAGCCAAACTTGAACAATCACTATAAAAGCTTGGTTCATTTTTAGCTCGGTTTGGCTTGGCTCGGTTACCTTATCAAACAAGCTTGAATATCCCAAAACTCAGCTTGGCTCGACTCGTTTACAACCCTATGGATTATTGGGTGATTGTTAAGACAATCATTAAGTACTCGAGAAGAATTACGGATATGTTCCTGGTATATGGAGATACTGATATGATCATACGCAGGTATACAGATGCAGTTTCCAGACAGACAAGGAGATTCCAAGTCCCAATCTGGATTCATATTTATATTAAATGAATGCGTAGTTAGTTAGAAGAGTTCCAAGCAAGACACTATTACAGATTCTACATGTGAGGAGAAATACATTGTAGCTTCGGAAGTAGCAAAGGAAGTAGTTTGGATCAAGAAGTTTGTTACCGAACTTAGTGTGATTCTATCCACTATTAAGCGTTACCTGTTTATTGCGATAACATTGGAGCCTTTGTGTAAGCAAAGGAACCTAGGTCTCATCAGCGATCTAAACACGTACTTCGCCGCTATCATCTGATCAGGGATATCATTAGTAGAAAAGAAATACAACTTAAGAAAATTTCCACTGAAAGGAACCTAGTGGATCCTTTGACAAAAACTCTACCATAAAGCAAGTTTGAGAGTCATGTTCATGCTTATGGTTTAAGACACCGTGGCAATTGACATTAGGTCAAGTGGGAGTGTTAGGTTTTGAGGGATGTCTTAAGACAATCGCCTTATGTTTTACTATTTATTTGATAAATATAGATTTATTATTTGAATAGTCTTAAACCTGTTTACTGAATGTCTGCAATATAATTTATAGTATTAGAGAATTTATAATTATCTCTACATATGTAATTATAAACGTATTAAAATTTTCCTAGTCATAGAATTGGTGTATTTGGACATCATCAATTCTGTAAGACTAGCACGAGTTATACTCCTTGGTTCGGCCAAATAATTGTTTCTCACTAGCTGGAGACATTGTATGTCGAGAGTTAAACATGGATACTAGTTATAGTAACTAGTTCATTAGAGTGATTTGCTGTAAGATTTCATATGGTTCTCTATATATATGGATATATATGTAAAGATTTTTACTACAACTCAAGTGCAAGTTTCCTTTGACTTGAGATATACAAGTCATTTTGGTTATGGAGACTTATACTTTGGTATTTTAAGCAAATATCTTTTGGAGGTGTGGATCCGAGATGATTGGGTATAAGTCAAAGTGTCCGAAGATGTTGGATAGCCCACAGAGGATTCACGGCTCTTTACGAAGAGACGTATACCCTATGACCACTCGTTAAGATTATAACTCAAAATGTTTGACCAAAACATCACATGTTAAGAATATGAGACTCTTGTACACATGTACATGTAATTTGAATCCGCATAATGAGAAAATATTACTTGGGCTAGGTGTGACGTAGTCAACCTAGTGGGGGTAGACACATAAATCATGTCCTGAACCAAGTAGGTATAAGACGAGTGAAAGGAACGAGACATGACTTACTATAGCCATCGAAGGGTTTAGAATTAGTTCTGAGATCAAATGTGATTTTCTAGTTAATTAGAGATCATGATGTACTAAGTGCCACTCATGATCGTTCCATAATTAAATAGTTAATTATGGATGACTAAGATAAATCGAGAACCTATTGGGTCACACGCATTACGAGTCTCTAAAAGATGTAAACCAAGTTAGAGAATATGATTCTCAAATCAAGAGATAAATATTTGGTTGGACCATGCATAAGACAAATATGAAAATATTTATCGGGACGGAAGCGCAGATGGACCACATCTCTTATGAAAGAGTTGAACCCTTTTTGGTTTAGTCATAAATCAATTTGGTTTAGCCATGAACTAACTTGATTTAATTGTGAACCAAATCAAGAGATTAATGAGCTAATTTTTTGTTAAGGCATAATGAGTTGAATTTAAGCTTTCTAATCTAACTCATTAAAGATGACTATATATTGATATGGTTAAAAGAGAATTAATCTTTAGTTTTGAAAAACTAGACCCAATACTTCCCTCTCCCCCTCTCTCTCTTTTTCTCTTGCCAACGACCACAACAAGATGTTCTCCTCTTATTGCCGTGAGTCACCCAAAAGAAGAAGATCTTCCTTTTGTTTCTTCTTCCTCTTCTTGATCATTCTCATTTACTCGTGGCTGGTACCTTCCGAAGGCAAAGTTTGTTCTCTTAGAGTTATTTTGAAGAGCTCAGTGTGGATACGAATAGAGACGAGGTTCGATAATGTCGCAAAAGGTTAATGCTCTTCTCGTTACAGATCATCCATAAGATATACCTAGAATAATTGTTATTCGATTTTATTTTATTTTATGATCTTGTCTGTGCAATTGTATCTTGCATGAGTATAGTGTGAGCTGTTAGAGTGTATACTAAAAGCCTAGCTTTTGGTATAAACATTTATCTAGAAATAAGAATCACATTGGTCAAATATCTACATTTATGATAAATGTAGTTGTTCAATTAATTTATATTGTAGATAACATGGTGTGTGGTGTCACACACAGAGGATCATGTTATCAGTACCTTATAAATTATAATCAGTAGCTCACGACCATAATGGAAAGGAACAAACCATTGGAAGGTCGTAGTGTAATTAGGTATTAGTTTATCTTAACTATATAATTACACTAGTACACTTAGAGTGTATTGAGTAGGACCATTAGAGGTCGTTTTTTTTATCTGACTTTATAAAGAAACAAAGACCTCAGTTATTATGGAAGTGTGTGCTCTTAATCCTAATATAATAACAAGCACATATATTTGATATTTATTTCTTTAATTTATCAATGGGTGAGATTTAGTTCGATGAATCAATAAACCCGATAAGTTGGGAAATGATACCACTTATAGTGTGTGTTGTTGACTATAGAAGGAAACTGTGTCCTAGTGATCTAGGTTGAGAATGTCCCCAAGAGGAGCTCATAAGGATTGTCATGTTAAACCCTGCAGGTGGACTTAGTCCGACATGACGATGAAGTTGAGTGGTACTACTCTTGGAGCCAGATATTAATTAAGTGAGTTGTCAGTAACTTACTTAATTAGTGGACATTTGTTATCTTAAACGCAGGGAGACTAACACACTCATAATAAGAAGGAGCCCAAAATGTAATTTGGGATTGGTGCGGTAGTTCAATAATAGTTCTTTAGTGGAATGAATTATTATTGATGAAATTAAGTTGTGTGTTCGGGGCGAACACGGGATGCTTAATTTCATCGGGAGACCAAAACCAATTCCTCCTCTCGGTCCCTATCGTAGCCTCTAGTATATAGAGATTTATACCCACCGCATACCCACCTTCTTACCCATCCAATGGGGCCGGCCAAGCTAGCTTGGAACCCAAGCTAGGGCCGGCCAAGATCAAGTGGATGAGTCATGTAGGTGGCCGGCCAAAGCTTGGGTCCCAAGCTTAGGTGGCCGGTCACTAGAATATTAAAAAGGATTTTTATTAAAATTATTTCTTATGTGGATATCATGATTTCAAAAGAGAGTTTAAAAAATTAAAAATTTCCTTTTATAGCTTTCTACAAAAGATTAAGAGAAGAGATTAATCTCTTTCCTTATTTGTAGTTTAAAAGGATGGTTTTAATTTTTGGTAAAAACTTTCCTTATTTGTAAATCATCTACATGTTTAAAAGAGAGTTTAAAATTTGAAATCTTTCCTTATTTGTTGATTAAAGGAGGATTTTAAATTTTAAGAAAACTTTCCTTTTTAATTATGTTCATGATTTAAAAGAGAGTTTAAAATTAAATATTCTCTTTATAAGTTTCTACAAAAGATTAAGAAAAGATTTGATATCTTTCCTTATTTGTAGATTAAAAGAGATTTTAATTTATAGAGATAACTTTCTTTTTATCCACATGTTTAAAAGAAAGATTTTAATTTATTAAATTTCCTTTTTATAAACCAATCATGAAGGGATAAAATTATTGGAGAAATTTTTATAAATTTCCGGAAGCAAATTAGGAAGTTTTAATTTTTGTTTAAAACTCTCTTTGATTGGAAATAAAGTGGTCACCATGTTTAATGAGAAGAAAATTATTTTAATTTAAATAATTTTTCCTTTTCATGGCAAAAGAATTAAGGAAATTTTTATTAAAATTTCCTTATTTGCCAAGACCAAGGATTATAAAAGAGGAGGTAGAGGAGCCTTCACGGGTGAACAACCTCTATTATTTTCTCCCTCTTTTCTTCCTTGGTGTGGCCGGCCTCCTTCCTTTCTCTTCTCTCCATCTTGTGGCGGAACCTCTCTTCCTCCTTGAAGATCAAGTGGTGGCGGATTTTAGCTTGGAGAAGAAGGAGAGAAAGCTTACATCCCTTGGAGCTTGATTGGTGGAAAAGATCTTCATCTCTTGGAAGCATAGTGCTTGGCGAAACTTGAAGAAAGGAGAAGAAGGTGCTTTGGTGGTTTCTCATCTCGGAAGATCGTTGCCCACACAACGTCCGAGGTTAGAAGAGGAATACGGTAGAAGATCAAGAGGTCTTTCTAAAAGGTATAACTAGTAATTTTTCTTTCCGCATCATACTAGTTATTTTTGGAAATAATACCAAATACAAGAGGCATGCGATTCAAGTATTTCGAATATGTTTTTCGATGTTGTGTTCTTTTGTTTTTTTCCTTGTGATTTGATTGTTCTTTTCGGTTAACCTAAAGTTATTTTAGGAAATTAAATATTAGCTTTCCATAAAAGGTTTTGTCTAGTCGGTGGTGGTTGCTCCCATATCCAAGAAGGCCATGTGCCTCGCCACGTCAGTACTGGGAACCAATTATGGAAATTAATATTTAATGGAATTAATAACTTAAGGTGATTTGGGTCGAACGTGTTAAGTTCCGCAGGAGACCCAAGTCAAAACCTAAAAGAACAAATAGATTAAGTTTTGGATCAAACGTGTTAAGTTCCGCAGGCGATCCAAAATTTAATTTAAAAGAACACATGGTAGCTAGGAAAAGGTTCAGACCTTTGTACAAAATTTTTGTACAGTGGAACCTCTAGGTTTTCCGAGTAGCAACCAACAAGCAATGTAATAAATTAGTTTATTTATCATTAAATCTTCCGCTGTGCATATTTACGAAACGTGTTTTTAATACACACCGCATCGGACATATCCTAACACTAGCTATATAAAGAGTTTCAAGACAATGTTGGAACCCCAAGGTGTTTTGATGTGACCAACAAGTTAAGTTAGGTCCTGCGTTTGTTTAACCCTTGTGTCAGTGTGCAGGAGCTTAGGAACACAGAAAGTTGAGCGGAAGATGCGGCTAGCGAGAAGGACGGCACGGGGAGAGAGCCGACGGGCTCGGTGCCTCCGAGGGACTAGGTGACCGCGGAAGAGTACACCGGTGGACGAGAAGAACGTGCGTGGCGTTCGAGGGACGAGAAACCGGGAAGGAAGGCTGCTCGAGGAGAAGGCTGGAACTTGGGTTCGGGTGAACCCTATTCCGGATGGCCGAGATCACCCAAGCTAGCGGAGCCGGAGCAAACAAGACCCGGACCGAGACGAGCTGAACCGGAGGCGAAAAAGTCAACGTTGTTGACTTTGGGCTCCGGGGCGCCCGGAGCCCTTCGGGGCGCCCGGAACCCTCCGGGGCACCCTGAGCAGTAAAGTTGACCAGATCGAGTTTTGACTCGATCTGAACGTTGGGGGATAAGTTTTATCCCCCCAGGGCGCCCGGAACCCTTCCAGGCGCCCCGACCAAGGCTATAAATATAGCCTTGGTCTAGAAGCTTTTCAATGAACTCACTTGTAATCAATTCTTTCTGTGCTTTTAGTTGTGTTCTTTTCATTTGTGCTGTCAACGTTGTAAAGAGGCTTCTCCGCCCAGAGGAGATCATAGTGCGCTTACTTTCCTTGGATTAGCAATCCTCTGATTGCAAACCAAGTAAATCTCTGGTGTATGATTTATTTACTTAGTCTCTACTTTTTATTACAAGTGTTTATGATATAGTTGAAATCCGAGAAAGGTTCGAGTTTTATTTTGTAGGACAATTCACCCCTCCCCTCTTGCCGGCCTCCAAAGGGACCTACAAGTGGTATCAGAGCCGAGACGCCTCAGAAGGACTAACCGCCGTCTGAAGCAACAAAACAATGGCCGGAGCTAGCGACTACCCACCAGCATTCGAGGGGGAGCTTGCTTTTTGAAAGCAACAAATGACGGTATTTCTTAACTCTGATATTGGTATTTCTCTAATAATGAAAACAGGTTATGAAGCACCAAAGACAACGAATGGAGAAGAACTCAATCTACGCCTATGGAACAAGAAGCAACGTGACGAGTCAATGGCAAACGGTTGGGCAGAGTTTCACATTTTAACAGCAATACCAAACGAAGACTTTGATAGAGTTGGCGAATACAACAGCGCAAAAGAACTTTGGGAAAAGTTTTTAAAACTCTACGAAGAACCGATTGAAGCCGTCCCCTCAATAGACATCGAGCCGTCATCAGAAGAATCCGAGACGGAAGAAATTACCGAGACAGCCCCAACAGCTGAAGTACATCCCGAGATCAAGGAAGGGGGAGAATCTTCGGAAGAAGTTAATTCAACAGGGGGAAAACCAATGACCAACGAGGTAAGTAAGGTATGGTCTCTACCTTCTGAACAACTGGTTAATTCAATAGAAAAATTGCCTGAAGATTTTTGCGATTTAAAAATTGAATTACCGAAAAAGTTTTTTGAATTAGAAAATCAATTGTAAAATTTGTCTTGCAAATTAGAAATATTATCAAAAGAAATTTGCAAATTTAAAAATATTTTGACAAAAGAATTATGTAAATTAGAAGAATTTTTTGAATTACAAATTACTCTCTCAAAAGAATTTTGCGATTTAGAAATTGAGTCACCAAAAAGGTGTTTCGGATTAAGAAATATATTGTTAATAGATTCCTGTAAATTAGAGTTTTTGTTGTTAAAAAATTCTTGCAAATTACAAAATATTCTTTCGAACGAATTTTGCACATTGCCGAAAGAATTTTTTATATTGTCGAAAAATTTTATCAAGTTAGAATCTATGCTATTTGAATATTTTTGTGAAGTTACAATTCAAAAAATAATAGAAATTAACATGATACAAATTATTGCATGTTTAATATCTGTGGCTTTAAATTTGAAAAAGTGTAATTTGAGAAGTTATGAAAAATTGAAATGGAAATTTAAAACTTGCTGATATAAGTATCAGTATAAAATAAATAAATAAATGCATAGGAATTTTTTTTAATGCTATCAATTTTGTTAAATTTTCTTGCATAATTTTTTGGGCTTAGAAAGATTTATTTCGGGTGAAAACTTAGAAATTTTTCAAGAGTTATTCTTTGACTTAGAAATTTTGTTTAACTTGGAAATATTTTTTTCTCCGAAAAACATTGAAATAGATTTCTATAATTTTTCTAAGTGTCAAACCCTTAGATTGTTTTTTTTTGAAACCCCATTTTTATTGTGATCAAAGGGGGAGAAGTATGTTAAGTCTAGGGGGAGGTAATATAATTTTTCATTTGAAAAATATTTGGACTTATTTGAATATAAATTGTTTTTATTGCATGTGTTTACCCTAACTTAACTTAGGTTGCTCACATCAAAAAGGGGGAGATTGTTGGAACCCCAAGGTGTTTTGATGTGATCAACAAGTTAAGTTAGGTCCTGCGTTTGTTTAACCCTTGTGTCAGTGTGCAGGAGCTTAGGAACACAGGAAGTCGAGCGGAAGACGCGGCTAACGAGAAGGACAGCACGGGGAGAGAGCCGACGGGCTCGGTGCCTCCGAGGGACGAGGTGACCGCGGAAGAGTACACCGAGGGACGAGAAACCGAGAAGGAAGGCTGCTCGAGGAGAAGGCTGGAACTTGGGTTCGGGTGAGCCCTATTCCGGATGGCCAAGATCACCCAAGCTAGCGGAGCCGGAGCAAACAAGACCCGGACCGAGACGAGCTGAACCGGAGGTGAAAAAGTCAACGTTGTTGACTTTGGGCTCCGGGGCGCCCTGAGCAGTAAAGTTGACCAGATTGAGTTTTGATTCGATCTGAATGTTGGGGGATAAGTTTTATCCCCCCAGGGCGCCCGGAACCCTTCCAGGTGCCCCGATCAAGGCTATAAATATAGCCTTGGTCTAGAAGCTTTTCAATGAACTCACTTGTAATCAATTCTTTCTGTGCTTTCAGTTGTGTTCTTTTCATTTGTGCTGTCAACGTTGCAAAGAGGCTTCTCCGCCCAGAGGAGATCATAGTGCACTTACTTTCCTTGGATTAGCAATCCTCTGATTGCAAACCAAGTAAATCTCTGGTGTATAATTTCTTTACTTAGTCTCTACTTTTTATTACAAGTGTTTATGATATAGTTGAAATCCGAGAAAGGTTCGAATTTTATTTTGTAGGGCAATTCACCCCTCCCCTCTTGCCGGCCTCCAAAGGGACCTACAAACAAAGCTTGAAAGTTACTCATTCACTCATTCTCACAATTTTTTATATTCGTACTCTAGTGCTCTTTTACCTTCTATGCTGCGACATACTATGATTTACACTTTATTTCTCATCGACAACCCCCAAAGTAATTGCTTTTTTTATATTTGTGCTTATTTAGATTCTTTTACTTTTGTAAGATTTTCTCATCTCCATAGCTTTGGAATGAGTAAATTAGAAATAAAAATTATACTTTTATAATGACTGCCTGTGTCTATATTTTTAAATTGGTTGATGTACTGTTTCTATCTTTAATTATTAGTTAAATCCATTACAAATTTACATTACTTTACTCTAATTAATTGCATTAGTTTATCTCATCATTAAATTCATAACGCTATTGACACATCGAGTTCGATTTTATAGTAAATGTCATACAGTGTGATGCAATTAAGATTGAACCGTGAATACTTGAGAAATATTTGAACGCGTTATAGTTATTCCATGGCCAATTCTACCCTTGCGTGCATCTAAGATCCATATGAACTTAACACGTACGCATGAAAAAGAAATGCTTGATTTGAATAAATATTTCATCCTCTTTATTTTTATTAAAAATTTAAAATAATTAGTGACACTTTTAAAATTCTTAAAAAATAATCATGTCAAATGGTTAATGATAAATATTTTATCACACTGTTTTTAGAAAATAAAACCGAAAAATCTTTTAACAGCCCAACTTTCCGATATTTAATGCATGGTTTAATCTTAACAACGGCAACGGTCAAATTGAAACTTGCGACGGCCGGTGCAAATACGCAGAATGGCAGTCGTTCTCGCTTTCCTTGTTTTGTGGTTACGGTGGTCACGAGATCAAAAAATAACCAATTAATTAAAAATCCAATTATTCAAGACAAAAAATAAGAATAGTAAGATCATAAATTTAATAAAGTGCCGGCCTCCCAAGGTTTCACGCCTTATTTGAATTTTCAAAAATTATTTTCTCTTAAAAATATAAAACGATTTTTTTAAAAGATATATACGTCACTCTATCGTAATAATACAGAAAACAAAAAATAAAAATAAAAATATTATTTTTATTCTTTTTTATGAAATGGTGCAAAGTTATTTATTTATTTGTCCTCATTTTCGGTTACAATTCCGATTCGCTTTTAAATTCCCAGCAAGCTTTCACACGCACACGAAGACGCTCTCTCTCTCTCTCTCTCTCTCACTCTCAGAGGCAACGCATTGAATCGAATCCCTTCCTTTCTCCGCACGACGTCGTTCGCAGGCGCAGAGAAGAATCGAAGAGCGGAGAAGGGATGCAGCGGCGCAGGTTGAGGCCCACCATGGCGGCCGTCTTGCCGATGCTGCTGGTCTTCGCCGTCGCCACCGTCTTCCTCGTATCGCTGCTCGACGCCAATGTTGATGTTTCCGCTTCCCCCTCCTCGCTCTCCACCGCTTCCTTCTACAAGCTCTCCCAGGTCTTTTCTGTCCTTCCGATTCCTTCTTTTCTCCCTTTCCTTACCAAAGCCACTTTGATTCGCCATTTGAGTTTTTGGTTTCACTGTTTGGCGTTTCCTTTCCTCGATTCCCGATGTCACAGAGGTTTGATTGTTTGATGAAATACGCATCTTTGTTTCGCTTATAGGGTTTTAGCGGTAGGACATTTTGGGTAACTAACTTGCCTTAAAAAGAAATAAAAAGGTGTATATATCATTGTGTTGCTTCTATAGACTTACAATCTTCGAGCTGTTCTTAAACTCTTTGAACTGCATGAAAATTTCCTCTTTTTATTTTTTTTGGCTTTTTTTTATAAAGAAATCTATCTCAACCTTTTTGTTCTTAGACTCTTCTGATCGTCTGTTCTTATTCAGTTTTCAATTTATTATCACTATTTTTTTTTTTTGTGAGAGTTTCTTAATTGTGGTAATTCTTTCTTTCCTGAAACAGAGAGATGGGATAGGGCGCATAAGACGGCCATCAGAGCTCAAATGGATCCAAGAGGAGGCTTCTCCTCAGCTCTCCAAGGTGACTGACGGGTTATAGTCTAAGATCTCAAATACTTCGTTCCACCACTTCCTTTCTCTTCACCCATCTAGATTTGACAGTGGAATGCTTCGGCTGGGGAGAAAAGAGAGGACTACGCGAAGCTATGGATTGCTCCATCAAGTCGCGGTTTTGTGCCTTGTCTTAAGCCAAACTCAGCGTTTTCGCGTAAGAAAATCTACATTAACTGACTTGCAAATGCAAAATTCAGCGTTTCATTCTGTGAAACTCTCGTCTTCTACTTCTACAGCTCCTGGGGCGTCAAGAGGCTACTTGTCCGTCAGCACGAACGGTGGCTTGAATCAGATGAGGGCAGGGGTAAGGAATTCTGTTTATTCTTTTCTTTATTAAAAAAAGAAGAAGAAGAAGAACGATTGTTGTTGTTTAGAATTCTAATCCATTGCGAGACATATTTTATGTGATAGAGATTCTATATCCTTTGAATCCATGATTGATGCATTAGGAAGACAGGCAATTGCGGATGATTAGATAACAACTGCTGACCAATTAGCCTTTGGCGGGCACTCAAGAATCTTGTGATAGGCGATGACCAATGAATCTGTTCTTAGCTTGTTGAATTGACTACTAACGAAGCCTTTCGAACGCAACTTTGACTGTTTGTTGTATCCATCCTTTGGATTCATCCTCACGGACCAAGAAAATTATTTTTTTTTCTTTATTTTTTTATAAGATAGATATCACTTGCACATGCCTCTTTTCCTCCATAAAATCTTCTTGTAGGAAAAACATCTTATTTCAACAAGCGGAAAACACTTCTTCATATTTCCTACCTAAGCTTTTCATCAAAACGCCATAGAGACAATATTAAACCAGTTAATAGTTCAAATGATTCAGTAATTGACAAAAATAATTGATTTATTTTTATTATTCTCTCTTTTGTGCCATTTAGAAGTTTTTTTAAAACTGTTTCTAAGATTCTAAAGTTCTGGTTCTTGTGCAATCATGCTTCCTAAATTCCTTAAGTTTGTGCTTTTCATGATAGATCGCCGACATGATAGCGGTTGCGCGTATCATAAATGCCACTCTTGTGATTCCAAAGCTCGATAAGGGCTCATTTTGGCATGACTTAAGGTACATATCGTATGTGTTAGATTCCTCCATATCATTCAAGAACTGTGATTTTCTTAACTGTGTTATTTGTCACAGCAATTTTTCCGATGTCTTCGACGAAGAATACTTCATACAGTCTTTGGAGAATGATGTTAGGATTGTGAAAAAACTGCCGAAGGAACTGGCTACGGTTACCAAAACTGTGAAATATTTCAGAAGTTGGTCTCCACTAGAATATTATCAGGATGAGATATCTAAACTATGGGATGATTATAAGGTACAGTTGCTTCCATGAAACCAAGTAGAATAACATCTTTACGGTACTGAAGAAGACTCAATATCGGTATTGCCAAATCCAAATTCTTGTTTGTCAGGTCATCAAATCTGCAAAATCAGATTCTCGTCTCGCTAACAATAATATGCCTTCAGAAATTCAGAAGCTTCGTTGTAGAGCTTTCTATGAATCTCTTCGATTTGCTCGTGGCATCCAGGCACTAGGAAAAGTAATAGTTAGCTACCATATGCTTTATGTTAAGTTGTAGGTTGTTTCACACTAATACAGTTTAACCTAATTTGTAGTCATTGGTGGAGAGAATGAGATCATATGGTCCTTTTATTGCTTTGCACTTGCGGTACGAGAAGGATATGCTTGCTTTTAGTGGTTGCACATATGGTCTGAATATTTCTGAAGCAGAAGAGCTAACGACAATCAGGTAAAATATTTTGACGATTACTTACCGTTTTCCTCTCTTTCGACCATTATGTTATTCTTCGATGCTTAGTCTTTTACTCTAGGGAAACGACTCCTTACTGGAAGGTGAAAGATATTGATCCTGTTCAACAAAGACTAAAGGGTTATTGCCCCTTGACGCCAAAGGAGGTTGGGACTTTCCTTTCTTGTCTAGGATATCCGTCCAATACTCCGATATATATTGCTTCGGGTGAAATATATGGTGGTGATTCTCACATGGCTGATCTCCAATCTCGTTTCCCCATCCTATTGAGCAAGGTACAACTGAATGAAATAACAATAGTCATGTCCTTAAATTAATGAACTATAATAGCTGCAAAGAACCTTTCATATGAATAACTTAAGAAAGACCGAGTGAGTATAAGTGAAGAAGTAATGTTTTGAATAAGCAGATGTTGTCCTTCCTCAAATCTTATCCTAAACATGTCTTTGCAGGAAAAACTAGCATCGGCTGCTGAACTTGAACCATTCAGACCATATGCGGCTCAAATGGCAGCATTGGATTACATTGTATCAGTTGAGAGTGATGTGTTCATTCCATCCTATTCTGGAAACATGGCAAGGGCAGTTAATGGTCATCGGCGATACTTAGGCCACCGAAGAACCATCACTCCTGATAGGTGTGTTCAGTGTTCTGAATCGCCTGCTTGCCAATGAATATCTCTTTTAGATAGCTTGATTCCATTTACAAAATGTCAAATTATTTATTTGGCGCACAGGAAAACACTTGTTCGTTTGTTTGATAAAGTCGACCAAGGATTGCTTCAAGGAGAAAAGTTATCGAGTATTATTCTTGAAATCCACAAGAAGAGGTATTGTGGATTTACTATAATCTTTTATTGAATGCATTCCTTCTTCGATGCTGATCACCATTGTATTTTTCATCAGGCAAGGATCCCCTAGTAAAAGAAAAGGTCCCGTCTCAGGAACAAGGGGAATGGAGAGGTTTCGATCGGAGGAATCATTCTATGAGAATCCTTTACCCGATTGTTTATGCCAGCGCTCAGAATCTAGGTCCAACAACCAGCTGATCAACAAAAGCATTTTGAGTAAGTTATCTAACAGCAGATAATGCAAGCAGGTCCATGGTTGCGGGAACAAAAACAAACAGAGGTGAAGCTACCTGTGTATATCTACTTTGATGAAAGAGCTGATTAAATTTTAGGCTTTAGTTAATACAATTCCTTCCTGATATCTTTAATTTTTTTTTTGGGGGATTTTTTTCTTATTTAAGTGGGTTTCTTAACTACAAAGGGATCGGGAGATGTATATATAAGAGAAGACAATTTCGTATATATGAATATGTTATGAAAGAAGGATTGTGGCTCTTGTTGAATGTCAAACTTCTTGGTATGTTCTGAACTTGTTTTGATCACGTAGACTATCTTGTGAAAATGCATAATATATGACGATTTGATATATTGTCGAAGGTGGCATGCTAAAATTCAGAGTAAAAAAAAAAAAATCAAATTTTTGTTAAAATCACATCTGCCAAAATCAGACGAAGGCGAGCATTTTCAGCAGAATTGCAGGTACTACTATGGCTGCACTCTCCTCTTCTGAACTCAAGCGAGTTCTGGGCGAGATTAAACAGCATGAGAGGGTGGAACAGGGGAAGCTTGGGCAACCTCAATTGTTAGGCCGGTGGGTTAGGGGAACTTGAGCAAATTCGATTGGCAGGGGAGTCTTACAACCTTAATAAGGGGAAGCAATTGTTTAGGGAGGGGGAAACAACAGAGCTCGAACAGCAGGTGAAAATGGAAACAAGATGGAAAGAAATCTAAATCCCAAAAGAATCCTAGGGAGGAACCTCGTCACTTGCCTTTCCCTCTCACAACATGATGAAACTCTCATGCCCCTTCCTCCCTAGTTTGGCCCAGATGGTTACCTGACTTCACCAACCTCCCTCCCCAGTCGACCACCCACCACCCTCCTCTCCATCTCAAGCCCTTGCCGGCTGAGCTCCATGGCCACTAGAGCCTCATCAATCTCAGGAGTTCAATGACTTGCAAGTTGCAAGCCTTCCATTTGATTCTAGTTCATTTCCCTTGTTAGAGGGCAAGGAAGATAACAAGAATGAGACAATTTCCCGGTAAACCATACTTTGGGATGTCAATACAAAAAACGTTTCTGCAGAGAAGATATCAATATTACAGCAGATTCGAGTAATTTATCATTAGTAATGAAGAGTTTCTTTATCTCAAGATGTTCTATTCAGATCAAACAAGTTATTAACAATGCAATAATTATCACAAGAATATGTAGAAGGAAAAAAACACACACTCAAGGATTCTTTCATCTCAATGATTAATGGTCTACATATCTCTATTATTACTAACTAACTTGATTCAGAATCATTTAATGTCCTAATCCTTTTGTCCCCATCCTGATGTATTAGCAATTAGCATCCAACTAATGACAGTGAAGAGTTAAAGTCATAACTACCAACTTAATTAACTTTGAAGGTTGAACTTCTCCATGAAAAAGGTGCAATTACCTTTTTGCCTTTTACTTTTTCATTGAATAGGTAAAGATTTGATGAACTTAGCATTGGATTTGCAGGACTCTGTGCAGAACAGGATAGACACCACAATTGTCTATATATTCATGTGCATCACTATTAGTTCGAAGCTGACAAATGGAATATTATCTCATTTGTAACCTAGTCAACTCATTATTACTTGATCTCAAAATCCTCTTCCATTAATAGCATACCAAAATCTATAATGTAGAAGACTCGTTGCCAAATGCATGTGTATATATTGTATCTAGGCTTAAGAGGATTAGTTAATTAATCACTTGATTGATTATTATTTCTTTAATATATGTGCATATGCATGCTAATTTTTTTCTAATGATTTTTGATTCCTTAGGGAGTCCATGCAGCAAGGAAACCTTATTTAGGAAGCAACCACCCTAAAATATGAGACACAAAAGCTAGCATCTTAGCTCAAAAAGTGAGTCGGTAGTATTTTCTCTGACATTGTATTTTAGTAACTTATGAACGCTTAACTTGTAGTTGAAACCAAATGATGCAACTGTGGAAAAAAAGTTTATTAAAGTCATGCAATGCAAATTATGCAACATGCAAAGGCAAGGAAAGGTAGAAAAGAAGGAGAAGAGCCTTTCTTCTAATGTCTTCTTTCATTTGCTCTTTGCAGCCAGTGATGCTGTGGTGCCACCTATTTATTAATTATTTTATAAGGTTTAGTTGGTCTTTCAAATTATTGTTATGAGGGTAGTTTTGCAGTGGAATAAAGCTCATTGCTCATGTTTTGTCCAAACATGACTGATTGGGTTGAATGCAAAAGATATTTGATACTTCAAGAAAAATTGAAGATTTATAGGTGGTAATCAGCAAAGGTGGCCAGAGAAGTTTGCGAGTGGCAGTGTTGAAGAAATAGGTGAGGTTCACTATAGGCAGTGATAAGTACCGGGATGATGGCACTCATCAACACTGGTGATCGATCGCCTTGGTATGCCCATCTTCACATGATGAGTGACCCAAGCATCCCATCTCTACACTAAACCCAATTGCCACTACCTCCTCTACTATCTTCACCTTAGGTGACTCAACCTCGGCATGCCCATCTTCAGTACATGACGAGTGGCCCAAGCATCTTACCTCTACTCCACAGGAAACCCATCTGCTACTACCTCGTTTAGTAGCTTCACCTTATCTACATCGCCTCATTTCCTCGCCTCCTCTCTGTTGCACCCCTACTAGAGCTCTCTACGCTTGCATTGTCCTAATATCCTTCCTCTACGCTTCTTGTGTTTCTAGTGTGGATAAGAAGCTAATTATGTTTTATAGTCACTCAATCAATGTTATGTTACAAAATCCAAAGTCGAAGAGAAAGACATAAATTTGTAAATTATGAAGAGTTAAAATTTAAACAGTCAATCGTACTCAGGACAAACATAATTTCTTGATCATAAAGTTGAAAAGAGAACTTGAAAGAAAAAATTGTAATATGATCTAGTCTTACATTAAACTTCATGAAGCTAATCTCATGGTCAAACCCTAGTTAGAACAAACATGAATTGATGGTATAATGATATGATTAATCATGCTTAACCTTATTAATGCAGTTGTTTACTTATTAAAGCTCAGCTTGCTAATTAAAAATAAACAACTTTTTAAGAGAAAATTAACCGGAACCTAAGCTCTGTTTGGTGCTCATATAATGTTTAATGAGGATGTGGTCTTGAACCTTACCTGCTACAATATTTAGTGGTTCTCCTACCTGTCAATTTTTATCCTTCAAATATAAAGATTGTCAAATAAGCAATCTCCTATCCTTACATCTTCTCAACCTCCCATTAACCTCCGCAAATAAATTGTTTTAATCAATTGAATAATCAGCAAATTTCGAAGAGGGTCAATTAATAAAAACATCTCAAACATTTTAATTATATATATATAGTGTTATCCTCCCCGACCGTCCGTCCACGATGCACATCCATGACTGAGTGATCGGAGCGTTCGGAAGTGATCCGGGCGACTTGAGTGCATTCACTTCGGAGCGCCTGGATCAATTCCAGACACCCCGACCATTCAGTCGCGGACGCGCATAGCAGACGGACGATCGGGCAGGATATCAATATCCTATATATACACATATATTATTGTTCATAACAAATACTTAAGAATTATTATTCTATAATCCATAATTATTATTATTTGTAGTTAACACCAGATATCTAGCTTATGTCGACTAATTCTTTGGGTGACCGGTCTGATCCTATGAAAATTTTCCATTGACCACTAAGGTAAATCGGGAAACGCTCGCAGCGTGCGGCTCATCAGCCCAGCATTCTTAGGTCAACCGTCATTAAGGAACATTTAACTATTAATTCGCCGAAGCTAGGACTTGATTCTTATATAATCAATAATTATTAAAATTGTAGGAGGCAGACAAACGATTAGGTTAAATTGAAATAATATAAAAGTTTATATTGAAACTTTTAGATAGATTGGAAAGTACTTTAAAATATATTTTTTTAATTTAACAAATCCCAACTATATATTAGAATTTAGAAACAAAATGGTTGGTAATGAGAAGATTATGGAAGTATAATTATACATTTATTATATCCATACAATTATATACTATGTAGTTGGAAGGCAGCATAGATGAGGACAGTTGCATGAGAGATTTCATACAGTGACCTTATAACTCTCCATCAAATCAAAATTTTTGGTAAACCATGTGATAATTATACATAATATCAATTCAACTTTCAATTTACTCCCTAAACATTTGATGAAATTGTCCAAACAAAAAAAAATGTATCATAGAAAACTAAGTTAAAGAGGGAAATTAAACAAAGAAAATAAAAAACAGGAAAGACAGTATGCTCCCAGGATTTTTTTTTTTCACAAGTGGGGGAAATTATGGGATTAAAATAAGAAAAACTAAGGGGTAAACTGAGAACTGACATGAAAAATCTGAGAATGATTTTAAGAGCATTATTTATGTACTTACAATCTATAAATGATCAAATCTAGCAAATAGGAAAGGGTTTGGTTAGGGTAGGAATTCTGTCTATTTCCAAGTGGAGCAGCATGCAGCTCAAAGTAAATAAATTAAGAAAGAAAACATGAACAGCTGCTTTTCTTTAATTATTTTACTTTTCAATATATTAGAATATAAATAGGCATGCAAAATAACGAAGTACACTTTTGATAATAATTAATATGGGGTGCCTAGAACGAGATGGCTACAACCTGAAATTTTAATATGCCATATTACCGGTCTTATTTAACGTATATTGTCCTTGAAAACAATTATTTAAAAAGAAGAAAAAAAAAATTACGTTGCGTGCATGGAGCAGTCTAATGATCCCACGTTGCAAGGCACGTGGCTATCCCTATCCCATGCCCATTTACTTACTGTATTCGACTTTTTTTTTAATTGATTACTATAGGTCCGATTCTATCGAAATTTCTCATTGGATAAATCATGAGCGCTCATAGCCCATCAATCCAATATTCTTACGTCAATAGTTTAATTTATCAAAACTAAAACTCTATAATTAAATATATTAGAAGATGTCCACTGCTGCACCATTTACCCGGCCAACTCTGCTCAACTTTCTCGAATTTATTCCAAGGTACATGGGCTATCAATGTTGGTGAATAATTACGTCACTACTCCAGGCAAGCAAATTAATCAACTTTTAGTTAACATTTGTATTTTGAACTAATCATTTTAATTATTGGGGTGGTGGCAAACAAACCTGAAGTAACGTGTATAAATATGGGACACAAGCATGCCACCATTCAACTCATGCATGTAATTTTAAATATAACACAAGGAATTCCAGCGGTAGGGCTGTGTACCTTAATCTGTGCAGGTCTCGAATGGGGAGATCTCCTTGCGGCGCTGACAAGATCAATGGCCTCAAGAAGGGTCCTTGGACTCCTGAAGAGGACCACAAGCTGGTGCAGTACATCGAGAAGCACGGCCATGGCAGTTGGAGAGCCCTTCCAAAACTTGCAGGTCCTCTATTTCCCTCTTCTATCTCTGAATCGTTGCATATGAACACTATGATTACTTTGGTGAATATGATGAATCAATCTTTTCTTGTAAACAGGATTAAATAGATGCGGCAAGAGTTGTAGATTGCGATGGACAAACTATTTGAGGCCAGATATCAAAAGAGGCAAGTTCTCTCCGGAGGAGGAACAGACCATCCTTGATCTCCACTCCATCCTTGGGAACAAGTAATATAAAGTGTTTCTTCGGTATGCCCATGACTTTACATTGAGTTTCTAATGCATGGGAATGCTTTAGGTGGTCAGCCATAGCTTCACGACTGCCAGGGAGAACAGACAACGAGATTAAGAACTTTTGGAACACTCACCTGAAGAAGAAGCTCATCCATTTGGGGTTTGATCCGATGACGCACCGACCAAGAACAAATTTTTTTGCCACCCTGCAACAGCTCGTCGTCTTCGCCAAGCTGCGTGAGTTTGCTGAAGGCCGGTTGCCTTGGGATGGCCACAGTTCTGCTGCCGGGCTTCAAGCCGATGTGAACCAGGCCGCGAAGCTCCAGTACTTGCAGCAGCTCCAGATGTTGGCTTCCATAGCAAGTAGTGCAGATACCAATGGCTTAATTAACCATATCACAGGCACAGACTCCATTCCTGTCCAAGAAGAAATCGATCATCTGAATCACGCTGAAACATTTCCAGAGACTCAAATTCCATGCTCTTTCGATCAACCCGTAAGCATCAAGAATGATAATCAATCTTCCATATTCACTGAGTTCAGCCAAAGAGAGAACTCACCCAGGTCACCGTTCTTGTCTCATTCACCTCTGCCTCCATTCACCGACATATCCTTTGGCAACCTCGGGGATGCTAGTACCAGCTACAGCTGTCTTGGCAGTGACCTTCCTCCCTCATGGTCTGACAGCTTGTTCGATGGACAATTCTTAACTGATTTTGCCTGAACTTTTTCGATGATCTTGCATTTTTCTGTCAGTATTTACTTGTTTTTTGCTTCTGTTCTAGGGGAGTGTTCAAATTTTGTGAAATAGCCTTGGTATGGTACCTCGTTGACATCAAGGAATTGCATTTGTATCATTTGATGCAAACATGCAATATATATACACGGTGGATCTAATCTCCTACATATTTATGAATGAATTACGATTTGATGCTAATATATCTAACTCTTGTTTATAATTAACTTCTTTTTCTCTTTATTATTGTCTCTTTAAGAATAAATTTCATGATCAGCAGTTCATCAACAGCAAAAACTAAAACATATAAAATGCACTTTGAACTATTCCCCAATTAGTACGCGTATTCCCATGAGAATAAACAAAATGTTTGAAGAACTTTAGTTATGAATACATACTTGTTTCTCAATAATGTAGTCAGCCAAACATGTAGTCAGTTCCACATTCATATATATGTGGAATCTTAAAGCTAACACAGCCTTCTAGATAAATTAAATAGATTGTTTTAGATTAAGTAGGCAAGAAATATACCATCTCAGGCAGTTAAAACTTTTGACTTGGCTGCCATGTCAAAAACATATGCAAGTTAGTAACAAAGTTAGTAACAACGATAGGAAGGGACCAATTAGATAGAACAATACTAAAGCTTGCCATTTCTATTTGCTTAACAATGATCACAATGATATCAATGATAGCCTCACTCAAGCGATAGGCAAAGCTGAAGACCATGTGTCATCATCTCCATTTTGATGAGCAAACATTTTGAATAATTTAGATTAAAAAGGATTAGGACATGACACAGTATCTAATTAGTGAGCAGGTGGGGTTGATGACTTTTCTTACAAGGGATTGACCGCTGGACCTAAACGAAGAGGTCACGGAGTTGAATTGCTTGATGGAACACTTTCGTGCTATATGACTAACTTCTAGTAAAAGGTTGTGTGAAGGTTTCGCTAAGTTCATTAATTCGTCCAGAAAAAATAGGAAAAAGAAAAGGTGAAAAGTTATTAATGCGAATGACATCAATCAAAGGGGGAAACTCTTTCCACTACCTAATCACCTGCCCCATCAGTTGGATGCTGCACGAAGTCTCATATGTCAGAGGTTAAAAAAAAATAAATTTGTTTAGATCCTCGAACATACCAGATGAGATATTGCATGAATTTTTACAAATGTTTAGCTACAGTGGGGCACCAGAAATTGATAGCTAGTTGTATGCATATGGAAAAAAAAATCAATAGGGATGTTCTCGCTATTTCTATTAGTACTTCTTTTCTTAAGTAATCTAGAATTATATTTGTAATTAGCATAAGAAAGAAAGCATATGAGACTAACATAGTCAAGAAAATAGTATATGCATGACACTAATCATACGCAAAACACAAAAAAAAACCCTTAAAAGGCAGGAGGTACTCGTATTCAAACAACTTATTGTGCACACAAAGAAGATTAAAAATGAAAAATCCATAATGAACGAACTTTAAAGACAATTTCTTTTGGCTATGGACAATAAACCTTTTTGAATGATACAATTTGGTGCCAAGCAGGTCAAATTTTAAATGAAGTGGGGAAAACGGCTACTTGATTCCTAATGTTCCAAACAAAGATTGAGTAAAAAAGATATCAACTAGCTTACCATCACTATATTGGTAACTTTTCCAATATTTATGCGAACGGTAAATGAATTATCTCTGTTTAAGTCTAAGTAGGTTTTTGTTGCTCTCTAATGTTTTTCTCTCTTTTTGTATTTCATTAAGGTTTCTATAATTGAAGAAAATGTTGATTATTGCTTGCATTTAACAGACAAATCAATTCTATCTGCAATTCACATTGGAAATGTTAATATCTTTCCAATCTCTTTCAAATAATTACTTTATGGTATTTGAATACTTCATTTATAGAGCCAAGGGGCACAGTCAATATGAAAATTTGCTCTGCTCCTTTAATAAACAGTATGCAGAAAAGCAAAACAAAGGATAATCAGTTACGAGTTGTAATGATGTATTGATGGTAATTAACAATAATGGCTTGATTTTTTAAGTGTCCATCAAAGATTTCTCTTTGGTTCATTTCTGTGTCATTCCAGATGAGGCACGGCACAGGCAGTCATGGGCCATGCTAGGCACAGCCCATGAAGTCAGTAAGATGTGCCTGGGCACAATTTGGGTTGCATAGATTTGCACTAATCATAATTGTTCTTAAAGCAACAGCTCTCATTCATGGCCTCTTGAGTAAAGGTTGGTTGAATCAAATCTCAAATACAAACACCACTTCGTTTCCAGAATGGCACATCCATAAGATCTGGGAATCAGGCTGTATTGCTGATAAGTGATAAGGAAGTGGCAAAGATAGAGGAACCAAAATCCAATCACGTTAAAGTTGCTAGGTCTCGTTCCTAAAACTAAAATTGCAAACGTTTTTTGTTTTCTAATGTCTAAAATAGGATGTCATTAACAGAAAACTTGACTTGAAAGACAATAAAAGAATGAAACTTTTGAGACTGTTTACCCAAAGAGCGGTGGTTGGCCGAAGATTCCCTATTTCCATTGCACGCGTGATGAATCATTCAGCAGCGATGTCTCGAAGCGAAGCATTAAGATGTTCCCAGACTCACCTCCCTATCCCTTTCTCACCAGCACAATGCCGGAGCAGGAAGCGCCTCGAAACCCTACTACTTTCGTACTCCTCGTTATTCCCACCGATCGTTTGTCCTCGCTGGCGCCGCCTTCAGATCTATTGAAGTGTATTCCGTAGCTAGTGGAATCGAGACTCACGTCGAGCCAGAACCAATTAACAGAGAGAGACGGTGGAGGGATAGCGGCCCAGTTATTTTGGGCAGACAAGGCTGTATGGGTATATAGAAATATAGAATCTAGAATATTCTATTTGTTTTGAGTATATATATATATATATACATTATTTTTTTTATTTTTAAAAGAGTTGAATTATAATATTAAATATAAAAAAAATTCACCATTCTTCATTTTATTCAGATTATATCAGTCACTATAGTTAATGTCCTGGCCTCATGTTAGCACAAGCTAGAATTAGATAGTTTGGGTTTGGTTAAGTAGGCCGAAAAGGTTAGGATAAGGTTGATTTGGTTTATTTATTTTAATTAATTCAGATATTTGGGTCTATAATCCAACTTATTTTGAAAATGAACATTCCGATCTCACAAATCAGCTGTCAAGTAAATTCATAATATACAAGTTATAACTAAAAAAAAATTAAAGATAGTGAAATTGAAATAAAAGATCATATTGCTCGTCCTAAATGATTTAGTATCACGGAGGATAACTTTTTATATGAAGGAGATCAAATATCAAATAAGTCATTTGCATCAGTTAAAAATTAATCTGAAAATTAATTAGAGTAACCATGAACAAAGATAATGAAATGACGTAGGAAGATGGTAATAAAGCAGGAAGAAGTGATACTTATATGGTAATGCATATGTCACATAGGGTAGTTTGACAACAAACGTGCCTACCGTATATTATAATAATAAATAAAAATAGAACATACTATTCACACAAGACTCCATGGCCCAATGGATAAGGCGCTGGTCTACGGAACCAGAGATTCTGGGTTCGATCCCCAGTGGAGTCGAGTTGATCATTTTTTATACTTTTTCTTTTTAGTTCTACTTTTATTTTACCAGCCTCCCAATCATTCGATTGGATCCCTACTTTCCGGTTTCCCGGTCTGCGCTGGTCGAATCGAGAACGCGAGGACGAAAACATTCGATTTTCCCAATCTCCATCCGCTTATCCGAGGGATCCCTACTTTCCAGTTTCCCTTCGCCGGAGCCGCTTCGCAGAGCGGAGCGAGGGACCAAACCTCCAGGTAAATTAATATTTTCATCCTTCCCTTCTCTTCCTTTTCGCAGATCAGTGATCTCGAAATCGATCGACTCGCTGGAGCTGCTGATTGATTGGAGAAATGCGAGATTCGTTGCATCTTGCACCCTTTCTGTTTGTTGCATAAAGCTGAAGTTTTCCTTAAACCTTTTTGCTAAAGATTGCTATTTTTGCTGGAAAGTTCTTTTTTTTTATTTGATTCTTGCTATTTTCTGTAGCCGGAACCCTAAATACGTATACCAGTAGGGTACTTTGGAGGAAGATTATTTCAAGCTTGTATACGCCCTACAATGGTCGTTCATTCCCAGCTGCCCTATAAAACCTATTTTTGTTGTTTAAAGGCTATAAATTCGTGGTAAAATGTGATTTCCAAATGCGGAGAAGATGACGATTTGATGGAGTTGTAGGTAGGGCGAATCATATTTGGGGTTTAGGGTTCGATGGTAATGCATCAACCATATGCCTTGTTTCCGATAAGGAAATTAAAACTGTCCTGCTTCTACCATCGAAGATTAAGGTATAAAAGTTCTTTCATAGATGGTAAGCACAGTGATACACCTGAAAGCATTTTATGTTTCATATATGTCTTGAAAGTTCTTTCATAGATGCTTGTCACATGAGGTCGTGGGATCGAATCGTAGGACTGTCAGAGCGTAAATTTCCGACTCTGTGCAACTCACCTTATCACCACTTGTTCTCTCGAGTGTCATGATTTACCTTTCTCGTGATGACTTAGGGTCGGGTGTGGTGGGGACGCTGGGACGAACGTTTCGTCTTTTTGCCACATATATACACTTGTGAGTTGTGAAAACAAGGAAAAAGACCTATAGAACGAACATCTCTCAGAAATTTTTTATTAAGCAAGTTTATGAACTGAGTTCCTTCATGTGCAAAAATGTCAGCTCATTATGGATTTTGTTTTTCTTTGCAGCTTCAACGTACTTCAATCACAATGGCTATGATTGATGAGCCAACACACATATATTCAACTTATTAACAATATTATGAACAGTTTTGTGAATGTCATTTGATTCTTCCTCAATCATCATTTAAAATTTACTGTTGATAAATTTATATTATCAAGTTCCATAATTAATTAACTAAATTTAAAATATAAAAAATTTAATGAGTAATTTAACAAATGGCGCACCCAAAAATTTTAATTGACAAAAAGGTGTATGTTACTTTGGTATTTATCAAAGGAAGCACTTTTTCAAGTGCACTTCCCTTTTTATCCTTCTGACAAATCTAATTTCTTTTGTCGTTTTTCTTTTTTTTTCTCTTCTCTTTCCTATCTCCTCTCTCATATCTCTTATGCATGCTGTTTCTTTTATTTTTCCTTTCTTTTCTTTTTTTTTTTATTTGCATGCATAACATATGTCTGATATACAAATTATATTAGTCTAACGACATTTAAGATTTAGTTAATTTTTTTATAACATTTTAATACATTTAGAGCAGCTAGAAAAATCATGAATAGTAAATTTGAACTCATTGTAATCTCAGAAATCCACAGGAATTGAAATAAGTACAATCAGAGTTCTTTAGGTCCATCAGTGGGTTTCGGTCAAAATCCACTGATGGACCTAGAGAGCTCTGATTGCATCCATTTCAATTTTTGTGGATTCCTGATGCTGCAAGGAGTTCAAATATGCTATCCATTGTTTATTTTGACTTTTAGAAGATGTTAAAATATAAGAAGAAAGAATCAGCAAAAAACTTACACGTTAGGTCTGATATGAATCATATTAGGCCCATGTTAAACCTGATATGATTTGATATCAGGTCCAATGTGGGGCTCACTCTATTAGGAATGTTCAATTATTTTAGGAACTCTTCATTTCATAATGGATGTGTCTATGATTGCTCTAACACTGTGTGGACAACAAAAATTAGAGAACAAGAAGCAGAATATGCTGAGAAAATGAAAAACAAAATTGCTATGATTTACAAAGAAGCCAAAGAGAAGAGAGCAACGACTGAGGCTATGTGCTGTGAAGAGCTATTGAAGTCGGAAGAAAGTGCGGCTAAATATCACGTCATAGGGCAGATGCCAAAGCAAGGTTGTAGCTACTTAAGTTCATGAGAAATGAAGATAGTGACAAGATGTTATCTCATGCATGCTTTCTAGCTTATGGTGTGTTACTGAGGACTTCAGCTTGTATCATTGTAAGAAAATAAGAGGTATTTAATTTACAAGTCCAATTCTTCTTGTCTATGTAATTCTTCATAAATACTGTATTTTGTCTCTGTAATTCATTATGATTTTTATGTTTGGGTCAGTAGTATATTCTTTCACTTGTACAATTACTGCAAGCTAAACATAAGAATGCACTACAAAAAAAATTATATCAGACCTATGTTAGTCCTGATATGATTTTATATAAGGCCCAAAAAATTATATCAGACCTATGTTAGTCCTGATATAATTTTATATCAGGTCCACGTTGGGTCTGATATGGAATCATATCAGGCCCACGTTGGGCTTGATATGGAATCATATCAGGCCTAACATGGGCCTGATATGATTCACATCAGGCCTAACATGGGCCTGATATGATTCATACCAGGCCTAACGTGTAGATTTTTTATTGATTCTTTATTCTTATATTTTTACATATTCTAAAAGTCAAAATAAGCAATGTATATCATATTTGAACTCCTTGCAATATCAGGAATCCACATGAACTGGAATGGGTGCAATCAGAGCTCTCTAGGTCCATCACTGGGTGCACTTGAAAAATAAAAGAAGCAGCATGCATAAGAGATATGAGAGAGGAGATAGGAAAGAGAAGAGGGAGAAAAGAAAAACGACAAAAGAAATTAGATTTGTCAGAAGGATAAAAAGGGAAGTACACTTGGAAAAGTATTTCCTTTGATAAATACCAAAGTAACATACGTCTTTTGGTCAATTAAAATTTTTGGGTACGCCATTTGATAAATTATCAAATAAGTTTGTGAACATCTAAATAGGTTAAACTCAAGCCCGTTTGAATTAAATTTAAGTTTGTAAAAAAAAAAATCAAACTCAAATTTAAATAATTATTTCAATAGTTTAATTTATACCTTAACAAATAAACTTATACATTATTAAACTTAACTCTATGAGCTGGTATACAACCCTATGAGTGTTATAGAGTAGGTTCATTGATGCGGCGAGGAGATAAAGGTAGGTGGAAGGGAGGGCGTTTACGTTATTTCACATATTGAGGGTTTTAGGGATTTTATGGAGTGGGCATTGTGTTTATGCAGAGGGGGCTCATTTTTTCTCCTGCGCCACCACCAAGAACCAAAGGAGGAGCTTCTTCGTCATCGTCGAGGAGATCCGCCGGCGACGACCTCTTCGGGGCCACCTCCTCCCTTCTCCTTCGACACCGACGTCGCCTTCTCCTCTTCCTCTTCACGCTACTGCCGTCACCGCAGCGGCCTTGCCCCCTCGTTGCCGGTGAGCCATCATACATCTCCTCTAATTTCCCTCTTCTCTCACCAGTAGACACCTCTGGCCGCCTCGCAAAGGGACTGTTGTGTTTTCTTCCTCGTCGCCACCGCAGCAGCGAGGGACGCACGCCACCACCCCCATTCGCGCGCTGTCTCGCTGGAGGCTCTCGTCGCCACCTCGTCAGAGGCTCGTACGCCTCTCTCCCTCTATCTTGTTTCTTCGCTTCTGGCCATCTCACGCAAAGGAACTGCGGGGAACGCCGACACAGCCGTCACCGCTAAGGGAACACCTCTACCTCTTCTGCTAGCGACCACGCAAGTCCGGTGAGGCCCATTCCCCCCGCATCCCCTTGCCTTCCCTGTCACTCATGCAGCCACCACCTCCAGCGGCAACGGTCGACCGACCTCACAACATTAATACCACTACCCGTAGCATCGTCGCTAGATCAGATCATCTAGTGTCCTTGTCCTTAGGTCTAACGTCGATCCAGCCTCTGATCCGTATGTTTATGTGCTGTTGATATGATCCAACCGCCCCCAAGCTACCACGGTGATCCGGCTATCGAGCCGCTATTCCATTCTTGTGTCGGCCTGTGCAACACTATTATGATTGTGAGTTGTTGGTATTATTTGACCTACGAGTTGTTACTTTATTTCGGCCTACGTGCCGTAGTCATATCTTGGCCGGTGTGTTACTGCCTACATGCCGTCTCCCGGATCTAAGGTGCGTTCGGCTCCAGATAGTCAGATCCGGCTCTTCAGCTGACTCACATTCATCTACCCTTCAAGGTCGCGGCGACTCAATCAGCATCGTGACCAGCTCACTGATCCATCTGAGGGCGCCCCCCGGGGCCAGGGTACGTCCTCGTACTCAACCTGTATTTATTTCAGTGTTCTATTATTATTCAGCTGCTCATATATTCGTGGGATCTGCCCCGAGCATCGAGGTACCAGGGACCGAGGCAACCCTATCGCTGGTTGCAGGTACTGTTGACTAGAGGACTTCTGACGACTTGGTCAACGCAGGAGACAGCTCACCATCCGGGTCATGGAGATGCGGTCAACATTCTAAACACGTTATTCTGGCAGTTTCGTCTTCTCAGATTTTGGACAGGATTATATTGGCGCCGTCTGTGGGAACTTCGCTTGATCTGAAATGTGAAGATGGACGGCGTCGGAAAATTCTATCATACTCATGACCTTGGTGGGTTTCGACGAAGATATCATATTCTCCTCACTCCACGGGTATTTGAGAGTCGAGGAATTGAGTCAGATCCTCTATTAGTCGGCAGGTCAGTTTTTCCATTATGTTCTCTCTTGGTCATAGGATCTGCCATAGTTCTCCGATCGAAGACACCCATGCCGATCGCCCGGGTGTATATTATATTTGAGCTACAAGCTCAATGTCGAATACTCCTATGTCGATCGGTCGGATGTATATTATATTTGAGCCACAAGCTTAATATCGAAGACTCTCGTGCCGATCGACTGGGTGTATATTATATTTGAGTCACAAGCTCAATGTCGAAGACTCCTGTGCCAATCGGTTGGATGTATATTATATTAGAGCCATTGGCTCAACGTCGAAGACTCCCGTGTTGATCGGCCGGGTTTATATTATATTAGAGCCACGTGCTTTAGAAGTCGAGCGACAACTATAAACCCTAGAAGTCGAGCGGCGATTATAAACCCTTGAGCCAGAAACTCCCGTGCCGATCGGTCGGGTTTGAGTTATATTAGAGCCACGGGCTCTAGAAGTCGAGCGACGACTATAAACCCTAAAAGTCGAGCGACGACTATAAACCCTTGAGTTAGAGACTCCCGTACTAATCGGCTGAGTTTGAGTTATATTAGAGCCATGGGCTCTAGAAGTCGAGCGACGACTATAAACCCTAGAAGTCGAGTGATGACTATAAACCCTAGAAGTCGAGCAGTGACTATAAACCCTAGAAGTCGAGCGACGACTATAAACGCTTGAGTCAGAGACTCCCGTGCCGATCGGCCGGGTTTGAGTTATATTAGAGCCACGGGCTCTAGAGGTCGAGCAACGACCTTAAAACCATATCTCCCCCATTCGGGGTCGAACGATCGTCACTGGTCTTGGATCAACATATAGGATCTCCTATCTCCCCCGTTCGGGGTCGAGCGGTCTTCACTGGTTACAGACCAGCATATCAGATCTCTTATCTTCCCCGTTCGAGGTCGAGACCGATCGTGACTGGTCACAAACCAGCATATCAGATCTCCTATCTCCCCCATTCGGGGTCAAGAGATTGTCACTGGTCACAAACCATCATATTAGATCTCCTATCTCCCCCATTCGGGGTCGAGCGATCGTCACTGGTCTCAGACCAGCATATCGGATCTCCTATCTCCCCTGTTCGGGGTCGAGCGATCTTCACTGGTCTCGGACTAGCATATCAGATCTCCTATCTCCCCCGTTCGGGGTCGAGCGATCTTTACTGGTCACATACCAGCATATCAGATCTCCTATCTCCCCCGTTCGGGGTCGAGCGATCGTCACTGGTCTCAGACCAGCATATCAGATCTCCTATCTCCCCGTCCAGGGTCGAGCGGTCTTCACTGGTCACAGACTAGCATATCAGATCTCCTATCTCCTCCGTTAGGAGTTGAGCAATCGTCACTGGTCTCGGACCAGCATATTAGATTTCCTATCTCCCCCGTTCAGGGTTGAACGGTCTTCACTGGTCACAGACCAGCATATCAGATCTCATATCTCCCCCGTTCAGAGTCGAGCGATCGTCACTGGTCTCAGATCAGCATATTGGATCTCCTATCTCCCCCGTTCGGGTTCAAGCGATCTTCATTGGTCTTGGACCAGCATATCGAATCTCCTATCTCCCCCGTTCGGGGTCAAACAGTCTCCACTGGTCACAGACCAACTTATCAAAGCATTTATCTCCCTCGTTTGGGGTCGAGCTATCTCTAATGATCTCGGACGGGAGTATCTCCACTGATCTCAGACCATCATATCGCCACTAGTCTAGGACTGAAGTATCTTCACTGATCTCAGACCAGGGTATCCTGCGGGCTCCATGCCCTTCGGTCACATGAGCCTCGCACCCACTCGGGGCACCGACCTCGTGCTTTTCGCTCTCGCGATCCTCTCCCACTCGGCATCATCCCACTCAGTACTACTTGATTGTCGGGCTAGCATCTTACGATCGCCCGATCGGCATTCTCTGGGCCACTCGATCAGCACTCTCGTAGTCACCCCGATTGGTATTGCTCAGCCGTCCGCTCAGCCACACGCTTGAATTATTCGGGTGAACGCTCGACATTCTCTAGATGGCTTGGTCAGCATTTCACGGTCGACTAGTCGACACTTTCTCGGTCGATCACTCGGCATCACTTGCTCGTTCGCTCGTTCGCTCGGTCTGCTCGGCATTCCGCGTGTCGCTCGGTCGACTATCATTTTGCTTGTCGCTCGCTTGACGTTTTGCCATTCGCTCGGCATCGGTCTAGTTATAGACTTAGTTGGCTTGGCGTCGCTACCATCTCTCGTACGACACCATTACTATAACGACCACTCGTGTGGCATTATACGATGGGTTCAACGATTTGACTATGATATCGAGAGCGATTCAACCTTTGTGATAGACTACCCAGTCAGTCGAACTCGCGCATCCTTCGACTAGACTTGAAGGAGAGACTTGTGATGCGGCGAGGAAATAAGGGTAGGTGGAAGGGAGGGCATTTGTGTCATTTCACATATTGAGGGTTTTGGGGTTTTTATGGAGTAGGCACTGTTCATACAGAGGGGGCTCGTTTTTTCTCCTACGTCGCCACCAGGAACCACAGGAGGAGCTCCTTCGTCGTCACCGGCACCGCCGAGGAGATCCGCCGACGACGACCTCTTTGGGGCCACCTCCTCCCTTCTCCTTCGACACCGACGTCGTCTTCTCCTCTTCCTCTTCACGCCACTACCGTTGCCGCAGTCGCCTTGCCCCCTCGTTGCCGGAGAGCCACCATACATCTCCTCTCCTTTCCCTCTTCTCTCGTCAGCAGACACCTCTGGCCACCTTGCACAAGGATTGTTGTGTTTTCTTCCTCGCCGCCACCGCAGCCGCGAGGGACGCACGTCGCCACCCTCATTCGACGTTGCCTCGTTGGAGGCTCTCGTCGCCACCTCGTTGGAGGCTCATACGCTTCTCTCCCTCTATCTCGTTTCTTCGCTTCCGGCCATCTCACGCAAAGGGACTGTGGGGAACGCCGACACAACCACCACCGCCAAGGGGACACCACTACCTCTTCTGCTAGCGACCACGCAAGTTCGGCGAGGCTCGGTCCCTCGGCATCCCCTTGCCTTCCCTATCCCTCATGCAGCCATCACCTCTAGTGGCAGCGGTCGACCGACCTCACAGCGTCAATACCACTACCCGTAGCCTCGTCGCTAGATCAAATCGTCTAGTGCCCTTGTCCTTAGGTTTGACGTCGATACAGCCTCTGATCCGTGTGTTTATGTGCTGTTGATATGATCCGATCGCCCCCGAACTACCACGGTGATCCGACCATCGAGCCGCTATTTCATTCTTGTGTCGGCCTGTGCAACACTATTATGATTGTGAACTGTTGGTATTATTTGGCCTACGAGTTGTTACTTTGTTTCGGTCTGCGTGCCGCAGTCATATCTTGGTCGGTGTGTTACTGCCTACATGTCGTCTCCCGGATCTAGGGCGCGTTCGACTCCAGACAGTCAGATCCGGCTCTTCAACTGACTCACATTCATCTACCCTTCAAGGCTGCGACGACTCGATCAGCATCGCGACCAGCTCAACGATCCATCTGAGGGCGCCCTCGGGGCCAGGGTACACCCCCGCACTCATCCTATATTTATTTCAGTGTTCTATTATTATTCAGCTGCTCATATATTCGTGGGATACGCCTCGAGTATCGAGGTACTAGGGACCAAGGTAATCCTGTTGCTGGCTACAAGTACTGTTGACCAGAGTACTTCTGACGACTTGGTCAACGCAGAAGATAGCTCACCATATCCGGATCATGGAGATGCGGTCAACATCCCAGACACATCATTTCGACAATTTCATCTTCTCAAATTTTGGAGAGGATCACTCATGTTTTACTCTTACCACCAGAAACATTATCCACTATGGAGGAAACTTCTGCCATTTAGGGCTTAGATGAAGGAAAGTAATGCGTTGGAGTGGTTCACTCCCATAGCAAAGGTCTGAAAAAAAAACCATCTTTTATATAATTGTTTATTAATTATTGTTAGTATGGTTTACTTGATCATCATAGACTGGTGTGCATGTCATTCTATTACATGAGTTTTTTCAGGTTAAGTTTCAAGCTCGAAGAGGGATGTGCATTCATCAATTGTTCAGTTGAAGTAATAGAGAAAGTATGCAACAGGGCTGAGTAAAACAGCTTGAATTGTTCAGTTGAAGTAGTAGAGAAAGTATGAAACAGGACTGAGTAAAACAGCTTGAGCTGCATGGAAAGGGTTTTTTCAGAAGATTTGTCTTGTCAGACTCTCGGCTCTCCAATTGTTTGATCTATTGCAACCTTTGACAGCTTGTCCACAAGGTTCGCCAAATCTCTGGCCGAGCTGCCGCCTTCCGACACCGCCTCCGCCGCCTTTCTCCCTAACTCCCGCGCCTTCTCCCTTCGCGCCCTCCCCGCTTCGCCCACCGCCTCTGCCACCAGACGCGCTAGCTCCTCCGGTTGCGGCACGGCTTCCTCGCCGCCCTCGCACGCCCTCACCCCCGTGCCTATCTCCTCCTCCAGCAGCCTCGCGTTGAAGAACTGGTCGGCGGTCATCGGCCACGTCAGCAGCGAGACCCCCGCCGCCACCGCCTCCAGTACCGAGTTCCACCCGCAGTGGCTGATGAACGCCCCCACCGCCGCGTGGTTCAGAATCGCCACCTGTGGCGCCCACCCGGCGAGCACGAGGCCCCGACCCGCCACGCGCTCCTCGAACCCAACCGGCATCGCCACTGCCCCCCTGGTCGCCCACACGAATCGAGCCCCGCTGCGCTCCAGCCCAGCCGCCAGCGCCTCCGCTTGCGCCGGCGACAGCTCGGCCAGGCTCCCGAAGGCCACGTATACCACGGATCCCTTCGGGGATGCGCCGAGCCAAGCTGCCAGCCGCTCTTCCAATCCGACCGAGGTCCCCGGCGGCGTGGCGAGGGGTCCCACGGCCCAGACGCGGGCGTGCCCTAGATCATGCCGGAGGTGGTGGAGGTAAGTCCTCTCGAGCTCGGTGAAGGTGTTGAAGATAAAGCCCCAGCTGCGGGGGTTGGCAAGGTACAATTCCTTAGCGAACTCCGACAGCGGGTCGCCCTCGACGTACAGGCGGTAGTTGGAGGCGAGGTGGCGCCACGGATAGAGCGGCGAACCAGGTAGATCAGGGAAGAGTATGAGCTCGACGGGATCATTAGGGTTGTTCCTCTTTGGCATCCGGCGCCAGAGCGAGTGGATAAGAGAGAGGCAGAGCGCGCCGGAGGGGGAGAATACGAGGCGAGGAACGCCGAGCTCGGCGGCAAGGAGGTTGGTCCACCCGCAGAAGAAGTCGGAGAGGAGTGCGGTGGGGCGATGGTCCTGGGCCCAGCGGAGGAGAGGGAGATGGAGGCCGGCGAAGGCGCGCATAAGGAGGCGAACGTCGGTAGAGGGATCTTCGTGAGCGTTCTCAACGCCTGGAGGGATGGCTGGGTCTGAGGGGAAGGGAAGGACGAGGGGGGAGGCGGCGGGGCAGCGGGCGGCGAGGAGAGAGACGTTTTTGGGTGTGACGGCGACTGTGATGATGATGGCGGGGTGGAAGCTTTCTGAGAGGAGGCCGGCGAGATCTAGAAGAGGCAGCATATGACCCGCCGCCGGGAACGGGACCAACAGGAGATGAACTCGCTGCTCGTCCGCCATCTCGGGAGACTTTTTGTGGAAATGAACTCGCTGCTCGTCCGCCATCTATCTTGGTGCCCACAAGGTAGAGTCGTTTTGGTCACCGCATAATAAATTCAAAGAAGAGACTGAGACGTCCGGGACCACCGATATGCGACGGACAGAAGGAATTCAATTTTCAGAAAAAAACATAGAGAAAGAAATCTAATCAACAATTTGTCAAAAGCGGATCTATTTTAATATTTTACCAAATTGACATATTTAATTTTATACTTTTTCCATTTAATCTTTTAATATTCACCAAATAATATATTTAATTTTATACTTTTTCCATATATTTAATTTTATGTAAAGTTTACCAAATAATATATTTAATTTTATACTGCTTTCCTATCAAATCGGACGGTTTCTCTGATTTGTCCTATCCTTCCTTTCAATCGGACGCTTTCTCTCATAGCATCTTCAATGGGGATATGCAAAGGAGATATTTTTTCAAATATCTCTTTTTCAAATATCTTTCATTACGAAAGATATTTGAAGGATGAATAAAAATCACTGGATGTGTCTCATGATTTCACAATAGTGGGCCTCTATTATTCTGAGTTTTTTATTTTTTTTTTTAAATTTTAATTAAATGTGATGGGCTGCCGTAACTTTTAGATTTTTTTTTAATTTTTTTTAAATTTAATTAAATTCAGAACATTAAAAAAATTAAAAACAAAAGTACGTTGGAAAAATTAAACGTTCGAAAAATTAAACATTCGAAAAATTAAATGTTGGGTAACGTTCAATTTCTCCCTATATATACATCCTTTCTTTCATCTATTTTCATCATTTCCATATCCATTACCTACCAAAAATTTAGAGAGAAATGGATAAAAATTATGATCATTATTTTAGGGATTTGTTCAACTCTCCAAATGTCGACGAAAATTCTAGTGAAGAAAGATCGAGCCCATCCTAATTTCTTCAATCCTCAATTTCCATTTTCCACTCAACATCCACCAAATTTCCAACCTTTTCCATACCCATCACCATATTACCATAATTTTCAAAGTTATCCAAATTCTTTGAGTGACGACCCTCGAGCTCCATTTTATACATATCCTCCAAAATATTGGTAGAGTAGGTATTTCATGCAAGTCCCATCTCATGGAATTAATCCGCTTCAATCACCAGAGATTCAATCAAATAAATCGAGAAGAGCTAGTGTTGATGCAACTGACAGTGATAAAGGTACACCTTATGCAGTCCCCGATTCACAATTTCCTCCATTCTCATCTGAAATAGGGTTCGACGTTATTATTCTCAATCAAGCACCAGAGATGGGCAACAAGTCAGATGAAGACCATAGCAAGCGAACAATATGGACAGTAGCAGATGATAAGCTCCTTACAGCGGCCTACACAATTATGAGTGAAGATTCAGTAGTTGGTAATGCCCAGAAGAGTGAGTCATTTTGGAAACGAGTTGTGGCATATTTCAATACCAATCGAGCTAAGGGAGCTAAAAAGAGAACTGCGGAGAAAGCAAAATCACATTGAGCTTCATTGAAAAAGATCGTAAATAGATACAATGGAATCTACAATAAATGGTATAATGATCGACCAAGTGGATGGAGTGACGAGGATTTGATGGTGTGAACTCATGAAGAATACAAGAGTACTTTTAAAACTACTTTCCAATATGAGCATGTGTCGAGAATCGTAAAAGATAGTCCTTTGTATGCTCCTCAATCCTCAGAGCGACGGACTACAAAAAAAGTAAGAACATCAGAATCATCAGGTGCACATACTGACTCTTCTAATCCTAACACAACCGCTGATATAGATGATAGAGAAATCTAATCTCGTCCAATGGGACAGAAGGCAGCAAAGAGGAAAGGCAAAGAAAGAGTAGGCCTAATTGATGAATTGAATCAGGCTATGCAACAATCAATGGCACATTTGCAAGAGTATAATAACAATAAGAAAGTTGATCAACTCATCTAGACACATCAACTCCTCGTAATGCACACATGAGGCATGACCAATGAACAACTTCAAAATCATCTAGCGATATGTGAACAACCGAAGAAAAAATTGAACATGTAGTTAATTTCTATGGTTTATTTTATCTACTACATATTTATTTTATTAATTTTAGTTTATTGTTATGTATTTTATTAATTAAAAATGATTTGTATCTCTGTATTTCAATTTTAAATTTATAAAATATTTATATTTGTATGGACTTAAATTTATATGTCTTCTATTATATTTTTCTTAAAATTAAATGTAAGTTAATTAAATGGTCGTGGGCCCTATAAATATTTGGTTGATGAGATATTTGATTGTGGAATTGAGGATATTTGAGAGTAAATATTTGATAGGTGGGACCCATAAATATTTGATTGGCCTAAACTCTAAACCCTAAATTCCAAGATCGTGGATTGGATCCGGAGATGATTCTTCATCTTAGATAAGCTTTCTTTCTTCCTTATCTTGGATTTGGGATCTAGAATGCTTGTAATTCCCTTCTCTTCGGATTTCTTTCCTCATTTCATGGAGTAGATTTCTTTATTCTAGGATGGAGGGAGTAATTGTAAGGATTCATGTTTTGGGAGAGTCTTTGGACTTGATCCCTGGTGGACATGAACCTGATCCCCGGACATTGCTCAAGCTCATCTTGGTGTCCAAGAAAGGGGCCGGTCCATTGCTTGGTGACCAAGCAATGATCAGCCACATCCTCTTCTATATGGGCCGGCTCTATTGCTTGGTGACCAAGCTAGTAGGGGTCGGCCACAATAATTCAAACAAGTAGGGTTGTTTTGAATTTTTAAAATCTTCTCTTTGTAGAAAACTATAAGTTTTAAAAGAGAGATTTTAATTTTTTTTAAAAACTTTCCTTATTTGAATTAGGCCACATGTTTTAATAGAGAGTTTTAAAAGTTTTAAAACTTTTCTTTTTTAACCATCCTCATGGTTTAAGAAAAAAAGAAAGATAAGTTTTAAAATTTAAATTTTTTATCACCATGTTAAAAAAAGAAATTTTATAAGAGAAGTTTTAAATTTTAAAACATGATTTTAATTTTTAGAACTTTTCTTTTTTAACTTCTATTTTAGGAAAGAGAGCTTGTAAAATTTTATAAGAGTTTTTCTTCTTGTAAAATTTTATAAAAAATAATATTCCTTTCCTCTTATGGGGCCGACCACCCTTGCTTGGTGCCCAAGCAAAGTGGCCAGCCATATTGTTAAAAAAATCATTAATTAATTTTTGGTGATTAATTCAATCAAGAGGAAAGAAAAGGAAAAATTAAAAGAGAAAAGGAAAATTAGAGGAAGATTAGAGAAAGATTTTAATTTTTGTAAAAATTCTTCCCATATTTGCCTTGGACAACTAATATAAAAGAAGGGGTGAGAAGGTTTCATGAGACACAACTCTTATTCTCTTGCTTGGAGGATCTCTTGGTTGTCGGCCCTCTCTCTTCTCCCTTTCCCTTTGCTCTCTTCTCCTTGGTGGTGGTGGTGGCCGGATTTTAGAGGAAGAGGAAGGAAGCTTTTGGGTGGTGTTTATCTTGGAGGATCGTCGCCCACACGACGTCCAAGGCGAGGCGAGGAATACGGCAGAAGATCTCGAGGTCATTAGTTTACAAAGAGAAAGTATAATTAGCAATTATTTTTCACATCAGGCTAGTTATTTCTTTTTGTAAGAATTCCAAACACAAGAGGCATTAGGTCTCATTTTTCGAATTAGTTTTTGAGTTTGTGTTTTCTTTGTTTTCGAATTTGTGATTCGATTGTTCTTTTTGGTTAACCTAGAGTTATTTAAGGAAATTAAATATTAGCTTTCCTTAAAAGGTTTTGTCTAGGCGGTGGTGGTTGCTCCCATATCCAAGAAGGTCATATGCCTCGCCATGCAGTCCTGGAAGCCAATTTTGAAAATTAATATTTAATGAAATTAATAATATAGGTGAATTTGAATCAATAGTGTTAAGTTCTGCTTGCGATTCAAATCTAAACCATTAAGAACAGATAAGTTAAATTTGGAATAAATGATGTTAAGTTCCGTCTGCGATTCCTAATTTAACTTCTAAAGAATACAATAGGTTATTTAAGGAAAGGTTCGACACTTGTACAAAAAAATTTTATACAGTGGAACCGGTACATTTTCTTAGGACTAACCAACAGTTCATGATTGTGTTCATAGATATGCATGATATTACCATACCATAGTGTAGGAAGTTGGATATTTTGTTAGAACCCTTGGTAGCTGATTTAAGTTTGTATTTATTGTTAGGATGATCATACTATAGCATAGGATATTGAGCATTTTGTTAAACCTTTATTTGTTATTTTATACTGTAGTGTAGGATATTGAGTATCCTAATAAACCCTTATTGCTATTTAGGTCTATAGATTATGTTCGTGAATATATAGCTTAGTATGGTTATATACTTAGGCTCGTGCCTAGTATGTTGTATACTGGTGTGTGGGCATATATGTTAGTGAGATTATACTGACCTATGCTTAATGGAGATTACTCCCTAGTAGAGGGGTAACATATTCCACTAGGCTTTTCCCTTCGGATCAACCTCTAGGATTATTACTTGATATTGACCCCGTTATTTATTATATGTGTGATGATACCATGGAATTAGTTGTGATATTAATACTAGATAATCAGTAATTTGGGGACCTAATTATCTATTTTCTTCCTATAATATTAGTAGGATTATATCGTGGTATAGGATACCGAGTATCTTAGTAGACCCTTACATGTTATATAGGCTCATGCCTATACATTGGTATGGTTATACCATAGTGCAGTATTTCGACTATCCTACTAGACCCTCAGTTAGTTTATCCTGTCGATCATTGTCTCCCATTCATGGTTGAGAGAGTCATTAACAACCATTAGTTTATCCTACCAACTCTTGTCTCCCATTCAATTGAGAGAATCGTCAGTAACTATTAGTGTACACTGTCTCACATTCGTGGTTGAGAGAGTCGTTAGTAACTGTTAGTATACTCTGTCTCCCATTCATGGTTGAGAGAGTCATTAGTGGACATGGACAGTAACTAGTCATTTATCCTAACTACCCACGGGATCATCTGTGGTAGAGCGTTTCTCTTGTAGTCAGTATTTGTTATGTGCTTATTATATGTCGGTCATGTATTTGTTTATGCAGGTTTGGATGTACTGTATGTATTCCCGATTTATTGATTATACTTGGTTGAGAAGGTTAGTAAAATGCTATGTTATTGATTATACTTTTGGTTAACTGGTGATTATGTTGGGACACCGACGTTGGTTAGTAAGTATTTTACCTGAGACTACATCCTTTAATCTCCTGACGATATATTATTTATGCATTATATTCTTCTACCCACTGAGTTATTGTACTCACTACCCTTTGTTTTTCCTTTGATTTTTAGGTTAACAGATAAAGGAAGTGTTGTGTCGCTCAGAGGTCCTGCCTGTCAGTCATTCTCAAGTTGGATTTATGTTGAATTACTTCTTTTTATTATTTTTGTTGTTTATGGTTATAGTTACTTTCTGTTCTAGATTTTTTAGTGTGTTCACATGTACATGCATACATACACGCATTGTCATTATTAGCTAGTTGTGTTGGCTTTAAATTATTTGGTATCGATTATTTCATGAAATGTCACTAGGGGGTACCATCCATTTTGGAAGACAAGTATACCCTCGGGGCGTGATAACCCATTAAGAGAGTATCACTACAACTCTCAAAATCGTGTCCATAAATATCCTCCGATGAATGTCGATAAAAGGTCGAACACTTTGATCTAGATATAGACTTCAAGACCTTTAGTAAATGATCATGTGATCAAGGTCTTGAGCTATTTGATGGAGATAATGTTTGTTGAAACGGCTAACCATTGTCCTGTAACACATCTCATTACGGTTGCTCCACTTAAGGTTTAGGAACCTCTAGTGATGAGCCATGCACACAATGGTATAGGAGCACTATCATTAAGTAGTTTGCCAAAATAACTGTTAATTGGCGTTCTGCCCCCTCGAAGATCATCATTTGATATTCTCACTTAGTAATAGTTAGATTCCATAGGTATTAATCAACTAACACTACCTTCTCTACATCATTGCGGGTCATATATCTCTATGTACTATCGAGATATCTAACCATATCTAATCAGTCCCTGAGTTAGGATCTGTCATGGAACAGCATCAGGCCAGTCGACTAACCATCATCTTTGATCCGGCGGTAAGAATGGGGGATCCACTTCCTGAAGGGTCTCAGCATGAGGACAGATGTAGGGCTGACTAAGCGGTTAATGGCCGCGCCAAGCAGCTGAGTAGGTCCGAGCGGAACCAAAGATAACCCAGCCATGGGCTTGGGTTTCCGACGCCAAGGCGGGAAGACTGAATGGCCGAGCGGGTGTCCGCCCGGCTGGGACCGAGGGCCGAGCGGGCGGTCCGCTCGTCCAGGATAAGAGCGAGGATACAAAGATTAGCCGAGCGGCCTATTCGTTCGGCTCAGGATATGGGATGTCAGCAAAGGCATGTCTGATGATTACGCCGTACACCAGAGTGCACGATGGAGGATCTCGCCGTCACATCATGGAGAGGTTGGTACAGTAGCGGTATAGCCTTATGGACGTCTTTCTGACAGACCCATACCTGGGCATGGTCTTTCTGACAGACCCATACCTGGGCATGGTCGAAAGCAGGCGATTGCTTTGATTGGCGCGCCCAGGCTCCTTCGAGAGGTCTATATAAGGTCTCCTTTTCTTCACCGGAGGTACGCGAGTCTTGATCCTGAGGCCACCTTTTTGTTATTCCTCGCCTGACTCGAGCGTCGGAGGGCCATCGCCGGGACACCCCTCCCGGCTCGGTTTTGCTGCAGGTTTGCCGGAGCACTCGAGGATCCAGCAAGAAGCGCCACACCCCTAGCTTCCGTTGACTCCTGGTTCGGACAGGATCAATTTGGCGCCGTCTGTGGGAACGCTCCTGCATCCGACTGGAAACAATGGATGAGGCTGGACGACAACACACGGTGGCGCTTTCGACGGAAGAACTCGAAGCTCTGGTCGAGATAAGGGCCGCCAAACTTGTGGAGCAAAAACAGAAAGCAGCCGCCGAGCGGCCGGAGCAACAAGCAACATCTGCGTCGGGTGGCCGAGCAGAAGCACCTCAAGCCACCGTTGCATTCCATCGGGCCTTATTTCGCACCCCTGAAGCCGTACCAGCTCGAAGAGATAGAGGATCTTCTTCAGACGAAATGCCAAGGCGAGATGACAGAAAAGGGAAAGCTCCCCGGGCGGACTCATCTCCCGAGCGGATCAATCGCCAATTCTCGGAGGCTATTCTACAAGACCCTCTACCCAAGCACTACGTGCCTCCGACGATCGGCGAGTACAACGGAACAACGGACCCGGATGATCATCTGGGTAAGTTTGATAACACAGCTACGCTCCATCAATATAATATACAGATGGCGTAAAGTGCCGAGTCTTTCTTACTACTCTTTCTGGATTGGCTCAACGGTGGTTTCGGAGGCTGCCGGACGGATACATCACAAGCTTCAAGGACTTCCGAACGGCATTCCTCCACCACTTCGCCAGCAGTCGGCGTTATCAGAAGACGAGTGTCAGCTTGTTCGCCATCAAGCAAGAGCCGAGAGAATCGCTTCGAGCTTACATCCAGCGATTCAATCAAGTGGCGATGGATATTCCAACGGCCACATCGGAGACGATGATGAATGCCTTCACGCAAGGCCTTGTGGATGGGGACTTCTTCCGGGCGCTCATCCGAAAGCTGCCCCGAGATTATGATCACATGCTACATCGAGCCAACGAATACATAAACGTGGAAGAAGCGCAAGCCGCCCGGAAAAAGGAAACTCCAACCGAGCGGGCACCTATTCATGCCGAACGGAAACAGCACGTCGCTCATCAACCGCCGAGAGGACCAAGGGCCGAAGCAATCCGCTCCCCTCGGGTGAGGTCCCAAGTACAAGAGGTAGTTGCCGCTCGGCCCAAGCCAAAGAAGAGGTGGACCCCTATGTTCTGCTCCTTCCACCGGACGGATACGCACAACACGAGGGATTGTCGAAGTCTTCCTTTCGTGGCTAATCCCGTTCCCAGGAATGCCGAACGACGGTCTCCTCCCAGCGACAGGAGACAAAGGACCCATGAAGCCGACCGGACCCGCACCGAGAGGCGACATCAACAGACGCCCGATCGGCACCAATCTCCGAGACAGGAGAATCGCCGGGCGTCAAGAGAACGGTCCCGACCGTCCACTTGGGAAGAGGAAAACAGGAGCAATACTTCCCGGGGCGAGATCAACGTTATTGCCGGTGGGCCGACCGGAGGAGACTCCAATCGAGCTAGAAAGGCGGGCGTCCGGCAGCTCCAGATCCACGCAGTCGGTTGCAACCAAGAGCGGGCAAGTGGACCGGAAATCACTTTCGGGCCCGGGGACTTACAAGGAGTTGAAGTGCCCCACGACGATGCTCTGCTCGTTAAAGCGGTAATAGCAAATTACACTATTCACCGCATATTTGTTGACACAGGGAGCTCAGTCAACATTATATTCAAGAAGGCGTTCGATCAGCTGCAAATTGATCGAGCCGAGCTGCTGCCCATGACAACGCCGCTCTATGGGTTTACGGGTAACGAAGTGCAGCCGGTCGGACAAATCCGACTGGCTACCTCGCTGGGAGAAGAGCCGCTCAGGAGGACTAGGACAATAAACTTCGTGGTGGTCGACTCTCCTTCGTCCTACAACGTCATTTTGGGACGACCGGCGCTCAGCGAATTCCGAGCAGTCGTCTCAACCTTCCATCAGAAGATCAAGTTCCCCGTGGAGGACAAAGTGGGAGAAGTACGGGGAGATCAGCTAGCAGCTCGGCGGTGCTATATAGAGATGATCCGAGCAGAAGCCTGTGCCGCTCGGAAAGCGCCCCGGATCGAGGTACACGCCATAACCGAGAAACCTCCTGCTTTAATTTATGATGAAAAGGAGGAGGTTCAGATCCATCCAACCCGATCGGAGGCCACGACTTTTATCGCCTCTGATCTGGAGGAGGAGCAGAAGGCAGAGCTGATCCAATGCCTCCAACGAAATCATGATGTCTTCGTCTGGTCGACACATGAATTGCCCGGAATCTCGCCGAACATAGCGCAGCATGAGTTGCATGTCCGATCGGACGCTCGGCCGAAAAAGCAGAGAAAAAGAGATTTTAATGCCGAGCAGAATGCCATCATCCGGGCGGAAGTAGAGAAACTTCTGGAGGCCGGCCACATACGCGAGGTGCAGTTAACGTAGTATTAGTCTCCAAGCCGGGCGGCAAGTGGAGAGTCTGCATCGACTTTAGGGACTTAAACAAAGCATGCCCCAAGATTTTTATCCGCCTTGGATAGATCAGCTAGTGGACTCTACGGTCGGCTTAATATGTATGCTCGACGCCTACCAAGGCTATCATCAAGTCCCGCCTCCGTGAAGATCAAGAAAAAGTCAACTTTGTTGGCACGTATTGCTACAATGTGATGCCGTTCGGATTGAAGAATCTGGGGCCACCTATCAACGCTTGATGAACAAAGTGTTGGGGAGCAGATCGGGCAATCTGGAGGTATATGTGGGCGACATTCTTATCAAATCCGTCCGGCCGATCTCTTCAAGGACATGGAAGAAACCTTCCGAGCACGTGCAAATATGAAGTCAAGCTAAATCCCGAAGTGCTTGTTCGGAGCAAAAGGAGGCGCTTCTTGGGGTACATAGTGACCGGGGAATCAAGCAAATCCCAGCAAGGTGAAAGCTCTACAAGACATGCCGCCTCCAAAATATAAGGGAAGTGCAACGGTTGACCGGTCGGATAACCGCATTGTCCAGATTCATCTCAAAGACTGCCGGAGCCTTCCTTTCTTCAAAATTTTGCGCAAGGCCACTAAATTTCATCGGACGAGGAATGCGACCGAGCATTCCAAGAATTGAAGACATATCTTAATTCCCTGCTGTACTAGCCAAGCCGATCGGGGTGAGTCACTTTATATTTATCTCTTCAATCGAGCATCTTTGTAGGCTCAGCCTTGTAAGGTGAGGAACAGTAGGTGTATTTTCGAGCCACATTTTAAAGATGTTGAATCTCGTTACAGGGCTCGAGAAGTTGGCCTTTGCTTTGGTTCTAGCCGCGCCGACCATATTTCTTGGCTCACACCATCATTGTCCGGACGAACAGTCCACTAGGAAGAGTACTGTTGAATCCAGAAGCGTCCGGACGGCTCATCAAGTGGACGACAGAATTAAGTGAATTTGACATCCAATACCAGCCCCGCTCGGCGATCAAAGCGCAATCCTTGGCTGATTTTGTAACCGAAGTGCAAAGGCCAGAGCCGGAAGCTATGTGGAGAATATATATGGATGGGTCCTCCACTCGGCTCGGAAGTGGGATTGGAATATTGCTGCTCTCACCTCAAGAAGAAAAGATGCACCTATCCGTCCGGCTGGATTCCAAAGCTACCAACAATGAAGCAGAGTATGAGGCCCTCATAGCCGGATTGCAGGCAGCACGGCATGTGGGTGCCGGTCGGGTGACTCTCTATTCGGATTCACAGTTGGCCGCTCAGCAACTTTCTGGCACCTTTGAGATCAACAGCGTTCGGCTTAAACTCTACGTTGAGGCCTTTGAAAAACTCAAAGCTACTTTCCGAGAGGTTCTTATTCAGAAGATCCCTCGAACGGAGAACCAGGCAGCCGACGAGTTAGCTAAACTCGCAAGCTCAATAACGCCGGTTGCCATTCAACAACCAATTGAAAAAGTACTGCTGGTGGCGCACGTCGACCGGATGGAAGGCCTCACGTTTCCAAGCGACTGGAGGACACCCATCATAGAGTTCCTCCGCTCGGGAGCCACATCGGTCGATTGGGATGAAGCTCAGCTGCTCAGGAGGAGGGCCGGTCGGTTCACACTCATTGGCGATCAGCTCTATAAGAAGGCTTTCTCTCGCCCGCTGTTGAAATGCGTGAGCTCGGAGGACTCAGCTTACATCCTCCAAGAGGTACATCAAGGATCGTGTGGAGGACATCCGGGCGGACGATCACTAGCTAAGAAGATCCTACTAGCTGGATATTTCTGGCCGACCTTACAAATAGACGCCGCTCGGACAGTATCTACATGCCTTTCATGCCAGAAGTATCACAACTTCTCCCACCGACCGGCAGAGGAGATGAAAGTATCAACCGTTTCATGTCCGTTCGATCAATGGGGAATGGATATTGTGGGTCCATTTCCGATGGCGATCGGGCAGAGGAAATTTTTGCTGGTGGCGGTCGATTATTTTTCCAAGTGGGTGGAGGCCGAACCACTAGCCAGGATCACCGAGCAGATGGTCAAAAAATTCATCTAGCAACACATCATCTGTAGGTTCGGTATCCCTCGCCGATTGGTTTCCAACAATGGGCGGCAATTCACAGGGAAGGTGTTAGAAGATTGGTGCAAAAGCTACGGCATCGAGCAACACTTCACGTCCGTGGCTTACCCCCAAAGCAACGGTCAAGCCGAAGTAGCCAATCGGGAAATTCTCCGTATTCTGCGCGCTCGGCTCGACCACGTGGGAGGAAGTTGGCCGGATGAAGTGCCGGGCGTTTTATGGGCCATACGAACGACTCCTAAGGAAGGAACGGGCGTCACACCTTTTCATCTGGTGTACGGCGGCGAAGCGGTCATTCCGGTTGAAGTCGGCGTCGAGTCCGTCCGGGTCCAATGTTACGATGAAGGCAACGCCGAGCGAAGGAACATGGAGCTGGATTTGGTTGACGAGACGCGAGCCAAGGCATTCGTTCGGTTGATGGCATACCGTCAGCGGATGAAGCAAAACTACAACCGGCGCGTCATTCGGTCTGGAAGAAAGTCAAGCCGGTCGGCGACGTCGGCAAGCTTGACGCTCCGTGGGCAGGTCCCTTCAAAATCATCGAAAAGCTCCGCTCGGGCGCGTATTATTTGGAAGACGAGGACGATCAGCAGCTAGATAGACCGTGGAGCGCGAACCACCTCCAGCCTTACCGGGCGGGGTGAAAGGTGTATCAATGTAAATCATCCTGTGTACTTTTTTCGACTGAATACTTGAAATGCAGAAATGAAGAATCAAGAGAACAAATATAAGGCATCATCAACAAGAATTGAAGGCCCCGTACCGTTCGGACGGAGGTAAATTATCCGAGCCAAAAGGCTCGACGAAGCAGACCCTAAGCCGTTCAGCCAGGAGTACGTTCTCCAAGCTAGGTGAAAGGTGCGCTAAATATAAATTTATATACTTTTTGGTCGCCTATATACTTGTGATGCAGGGAGCAAAAAGATGAAAACACATTGAGCATTCTCCTCTGAACGGCGTACCGTTCATCAGGGGCATATGGATTATTCGAGCCAAGCGCTCGAATAGCGAAGGCCCCCGAGCCGATCGGTCAGGAGGAGTATGCATTTAAATTCGTAAGCAAATGACCCGTGCCGTTCGGATGGGCATAAAAACTGTTCAAGCACGGGATAAGGTATGAAGGCCAAGGTCGCTTGACCTGGTAAGGAGTTAGCCTGGTTAGGCCGTCTAGCCCAGACGTTAAACCGTAGAGCCGCGCAGATCGGCTATAAATATCCGCGCCGTTGAGCTCCGACGTTAAATATCGAGAGATGAGCCGGTGTCTATAAACGTCCGAGCGGAAGATCGACGAGCCCCGTCGTTAAAGATCGAGAGCCGCGCCGATCGGCTATAAATATCTGCGCCGTCGAGCTCCGACGTTAAAGATCGAGAGACGAGCCGGCGTCTATAAACGTCCGAGCGGAAGATCAACGAGCCCCGTCGTTAAAGATCGAGAGCCGCACCGATCGGCTATAAATATCCGCACCGTCGAGCTCGGCGTTAAGAACGAGAGGCGAGGCGTCTATAAACGTCCGGCGGAAGATCGACGAGCCCGTCGTTAAAGATCGAGAGCCGCGGATCGGCTATAAATATCCGCGCCATCGAGCTCCGTTAAAGATCGAGAGACGAGGCGGCGTCTATAAACGTCCGGCGGAAGATCGACGAGCCCGTCGTTAAAGATCAAGAGCGGCGTAATCGGCTATAAATATCGCGTCGTCGAGCTCCGGCGTTAAAGATCGAGAGGCGAGCGGCGTCTATAAACGTCCGAGCGGAAGATAAACGAGCCCGTCGTTAAAGATCGAGACGCCGATTGGCTATAAATATCCGCGCCGTCAAGCTCCGGCGTTAAAGATCGAGGCAGGCGGCGTCTATAAACGTCCAAGATCGAAGGCGAGCCGTCGTTAAAGATCGAGAGCCGCGCCGATCGGCTATAAATATCCGCGCCGTCGAGCTCCGGCGTTAAAGATCGAGAGGCGAGCCGGCGTCTATAAAGATCGACGAGCCCCGTCGTTAAAGATAGAGAGCCGCGCATCGGCTATAAATATCCGCGCGAGATCGGCGAAAGATCGAGAGACGAGCGGGCGTCTATAAACGTCCGAGCGGAAGACGAGCCCGTCGTTAAAGATCGAGGCGCCGATCGGCTATAAATATCCGCGCCGTCGAGCTCGACGTTAAAGATCGAGAGCGAGCCGACGTTTATAAACGTCCGAGCGAGAGGCGAGCCGTCGTTAAAGATCGAGAGCCGCGCGATCGGCTATAAATATCCGGCGTCGAGCTCAAGCGTTAAAGATCGAGGCGAGCGGCGTCTATAAATGTCCGGCGGAAGGTCGACGAGCCCGTCGTTAAGATCGAGAGCCGCGTCGATCGGCTATAAATATCCGCCGTCGAGCTCCGGCGTTAAAGATCGAGAGACGAGCCGGCGTCTATAAACGTCCGAGCGGAAGATCGACGAGCCCGTCGTTAAAGATCGAGAGCGCGCCGATCGGCTATAAATATCCGTGTCGCCGAGCTCCGGCGTTAAAGATCGAGAGGCGAGCCGGCGTGTATAAACGCCGAGCGGAAGATCAACGAGCCCGTCGTTAAAGATCGAGAGCCGCCCGATCGGCTATAAATATCCGTCGTTGAGCTCGGCGTTAAAGATCGAGACGAGCGGCGTCTATAAACGTCCGGCGGAAGATCGACGAGCCCGTCGTTAAAGATCAAGAGTCGCGCCGATCGGCTATAACGCGCCGACGAGCTCCGGCGTTAAAGATCGAGAGCAGCGCCTATAAACGTCCGAGCGGAAGATCGACGAGCCCGTCGTTAAAGATCGAGAGCCGCGCGATCGGCTATAAATATCCGCGCCGTTGAGCTCCGTTAAAGATCGAGACGAGCCGGCGTCTATAAACGTCCGGGCGGAAGATCGACGAGCCCGTCGTTAAAGATCGAGAGCCGCCGGCTATAAATATCCGGCCGTCGAGCTCCAGCGTTAAAGATCGAGAGGCAGGCGGCGTCTATAAACGTCCGGCGGAAGATCGACGAGCCACTCGTTAAAGATCGAGAGCTGCGCGATCGGCTATAAATATCCGCGCCATCGAGCTCCGGCGTTAAAGATCGAGAGCGCCGGCGTCTATAAACGTCCGAGCGGAAGATCGACGAGCCCGTCGTTAAAGATCGAGCCGCGCGATCGGCTATAAATATCCGCGCCGTCGAGCTCCGGCGTTAAAGATCGAGAGACGCGCCGAACGTCTTAGCGGAAGATCGACGAGCCCGTCGTTAAAGATCGAGAGCCGCGCCGATCGGCTATAAATATCCGTCCGTCGAGCTCCGGCGTTAAAGATCGAGACAGGCGGCGTCTATAAACGTCCGGCGGAAGGTCGAGCCCGTCGTTAAAGATCGAGAGCGCCGATCGGCTAAAATATCCGGCGTCGAGCTCCGGCGTTAAAGGTCGAGGGCCGAGCCGGCGTCTATAAACCGGAAGATCGACGAGCCCGTCGTTAAAGATCGAGAGCGCGATCGGCTATAAATATCCGCGCCGTCGAGCTCCGGCGTTAAAGATCGAGACGAGCCGGCGTCTATAAACATCCGAGCTCGACGAGCCCGTCGTTAAAGATCGAGAGCCGCGCCAATTGGCTATATCCGCGCCGTCGAGCTCCGGCGTTAAAGATCGAGGGCCGCGCCGTCTATAAACGTCCGAGCGGAAGGTCGACGAGGCCCGTCGTTAAAGATCGAGAGCCGCGTCGATCGGCTATAAATATCCGGCGTCGTCGAGCTCCGGCGTTAAAGGTCGAGATGAGCGGCGTCTATAAACGTCCGGCGGAAGATCGACGAGCCCGTCGTTAAAGATCGAGCCGCGCCGATCGGCTATAAATATCCGCGTCGAGCTCGGCGTTAAAGATCGAGGCAGGCGGCGTCTATAAACGTCGAGCTGAAGATCGACGAGCCCCGTCGTTAAGATCGAGAGCCGCCGATCGGCTATAAATATCCGGCGTCGAGCTCGGCGTTAAAGATGAGCCGGCGTCTATAAACGTCCGAGCGGAAGGTCGACGAGCCCCGTCGTTAAAGATCGAGAGCCGCGCCGACCGGCTATAAATATCCGCGCCGTCGAGCTCCGACGTTAAAGATCGAGAGACGAGCCGACGTCTATAAACGTCCGAGCGGAAGGTCGACGAGCCCCGTCGTTAAAGATCGAGAGCCGCGCCGATCGGCTATAAATACCCGTACCGACGAGCTCCGTCGTTAAAGATCGAGTGCCGAACCCGCGACTGTGAACTTCTTGGACGGAACTAAGGACGCCAAATAACGAGCGTTCGCAAGTACTAAATTGATTGAGGCCGATTGACCGTCAGTTTGTCAATACTTCGCATTCGTTGAACGCAAACAGTATAGCCAAGCGCTAAACGATTTTGAGGAAAACGAGCCAATCGATTAACCTGATCGGTCGTCTAGTGAGAAACACGTGGAGCCTAATTGATTCTACGAATGAGCATCAAACAGAATAAAAAGGGGCAATGAAGGGCAAACAAAAATACAAGTAAAGGAACACAATTATGCCGAACGGCACGTACAAAAGTCCTACATTCGCAAAGCGGATGAAATACAGAAAGTACTTAAAAGAACTCGCCTCACTCCGGGTCCTCAAAATTAAAAAAGGCGTCCGGGATATCATCTATCATGGCCGCCAGGTCGGAGGCGGGAATGTGCATTCCCGCAGGAAGGTGGCCACCCTTCTTCAAGTACGCCATGGTGACCTTGACCGCCTCGGCGAAAGTTGAGGAGACGTTGCCGCCGAATTTTGCGCCGAACCGCTCCGAACGGAGGTATTCTTGGCGCGCTGCTGCTAGGCGACTCGACTCTCCCTCCTTATATTGTCTGAGCGCCGCCCGGGAGGCAATCAGTGAATTTTGAAGAACTTTCTGGTCCACCTCCGCTTTGGTGCGTTCAGCAGAGCGCTCATCCCGTTCGGCAGCCAGTTGTGCCTCCAGCTTTTTAGATTGCTGATCTAGGGCTCGGACTTCAACTTTCATCTTATCCAGATCAGCAATCGCCCGCCTCTTCCGGCTACTGGCACGCTTCACATCCCCGTCGCGCTTCTTCACCAAGTCTTCGAGTCGAGCCACCTCTGTAGCCAGGTCGGCGGCCTTCTTCTGTTCGGCCTCGAGGGCTTGTTTCTCCCGCTCGGCCGATGGACCTCCCGACACCTGGAGTTTTTCCAGGAGATCCTCCAGTTCGGCTAGCCGATGGCTAGTGGCGATTTGCTCAGCCCAACGCTATAAGGGAAATAATAAAATCAGGAGCCAAACGGTAGCATGGCACAGGAAGAAAAATTAACGTACCTGAGTGGCCTGCTGCATGTTGTTATCGCCGAGCTGCTTGGGCGTCATGAGGGCCACCTGAATCTGGGCGTCCTCGAAGAGCTTGGCAAGCGGACCCGTCAGGGTTATTTCGTGAACGGGGCTCGATGGCCGATCGGCAGATAATAAATATTCCTCCGAAGGAAATCGGAGGGTCGTCTTGATGGTCGGGTGGCCGGCCGGCCCTGTCTCGGCCGCAGTCGCCTGGCCCGAGGACTCCCCTATGGTTGAAGTCTCGCCCAACCGTCGTAAGCGACGGCGAGTCCGCGGAGGAGAGCCAGAATGCTGTGCGATGGGCGAGGCCACGGGGGTCCCGATCTGCGACTCCGTGCGATCGGGCGAGGCAATCTCGATCGGCGCCCGTGGTTCACCCTCTTTGGTCGGCGGAAGGCTGGAGTCTCTTCGACGTTTCCGCCGAACTCTCGGTGGTGAATCCCCGGTCTGGGGGTTTCCCAGCTCGACTGGAGCAGAAGAAACAGGATCCGCCTCGACCTCCGTTGAAGCGACTTGGGCAACTTCTATTTCAGGGGCAGACTGCGCCCCCCCCTCTCCTGCATCTGCCGGGCGGTTGGGGATGAGACCCCGCTCGGCGAGCTCTTTTTTGGTGGCCACCTCAATTTCCACGGCCTTCAATTTCAGATGGTCGGTAGCCTTGGAGCGCCACATGACTTCAGCTGCAGCAGAAGAAATTAAAATCAGTTAGACAAAAAAGGTGAAAGAAGTAAAGAGTCCTTACCCATGCGGTGGGGAAGGTTGGCCCGAACGGGAGATAATCCAATAATGTACAACACCCCCTTGAGAAGCAACTGGTCGATTTTGTACCGTTGACCGGACAACCAGTTTGCCGCATGAAGGTAGGCTGGACTGCTTCTGAATTTGCCGAGCTCTGGCTGGGTCGGCACAGCGGTCTGCCATTTGGTTCTAAATGCTGGCCGCTCGGGAAGTCGTATGTAGAAGAAGAACTCCTTCCAGTGCTTGTTGGAGGTCGGCATATTATCAAAAAATTTGAAGCCTATTCTACTTTGGAAAATAAAAGTGCCCAACTCGGATTGTTTGGGGTAGAAGAAATAGTGGAATATCTTGGGGTCGAGTGGGATACTGTGCAGCTTAAAGAGGACGACCACCCCGCCTAAAGGAATTCGGCACAAGTTGGCCGAGCGGGATGCGGAAATAATTACAAACCTCTAAAATAAAGGGATGGGTAGGAAATCTAAGGCCACCCTGGAATTGGTCTAGAAAAAAACAAACGGTGCCGATCGGAGGGTCATGGGGCCGGTCGGTCGGGTCGGCTATAACTATTTCATGGTCATCAGGAATCCCGTACGTCCGAACAAGGCGCCGAGCGCCCTCTTCATCAAATCGACTCTCCATGGTCAGATACCAAGGGCCATGAACAGCAACAGCGGGTTCGGAGGAGCTTGCCATCTCGGAGAAGCAAAAAGATAGCAAGAAATCGAAGGAACGGGAACGAAAGAGGCAAAACGAGTTGGGAACACCTTGTAAACGAAGGGAGAAGACTCACTGAGAAGGAAACGGACGGAAAGGATCACCGGTGGGATGGTAGCCGCCGAAAAACAGGAACTGGATCATCAGAGGTCACAGCAGAAGAAGAGGCAGAAGGACAACGCGCAAGCAAACATGCGGCGAAGGAAGGCTTTATACGGCCGAGGCCTGTCGGCCTCCGCCGTCAGATGCAGGTCACGAGAGACGAGGTCATCATCTAACTGTCCATTTCAAAGTAATCGGCGCCCCATCGTACGGATCATCACCGCCACGCAAGAAGAGCCACGTGGCCCTCTGTCACCAGGCGCAATTAATGCGCCCATACCGCACATGCTTCGGCTTAATGAAGAGGATTTGCGTGATTTTCGAGAAGATTTAGACAAGCAAACATCCACGTTGAGCGATAAGGCAACCAAAACGAAGAGCCGAGCGGCTGAATTTGGCATAAGGGCCGAACGGCTCAAGGGATATTATAAGCGATGGTAAGGCGACGACCACCCGCTCGGACACATAGTCCAGTCAGTCGGACTCACTGCCTCCTTCGACTAGACTTGAAGGGAAGGCAAGTGATCCGACGGTAAGAATGGGGGATCCACTTCCTGAAGGGTCTAGCTGACTAAGCGGTTAATGGCCGCGCCGAGCAGCTGAGTAGGTCCGAGCGGAACCAAAGATAACCCAGCCATGGGCTTGGGTTTCCGACGCCAAGGCGGGAAGACTAAATGGCCGAGCGGGTGTCCGCCCGGCTGGGACCGAGGGCCGAGCGGGCGGTCCGCTCGTCCAGGATAAGAGCGAGGATGCAAAGATTAGCCGAGCGGCCTATTCGTTCGGCTCAGGATATGGGATGTCAGCAAAGGCATGTCTGATGATTACGCCGTACACCAGAGTGCACGATGGAGGATCTCGCCGTCACATCATGGAGAGGTTGGTACAGTAGTGGTATAGCCTTATGGACGTCTTTCTGACAGACCCATACCTGGGCATGGTCGAAAGCAGCTGATTGCTTTGATTGGCGCGCCCAGGCTCCTTCGAGAGGTCTATATAAGGTCTCCTTTTCTTCACCGGAGGTACGCGAGTCTTGATCCTGAGGCCACCTTTTTGTTATTCCTCGCCTGACTCGAGCGTCGGAGGGCCGTCGCCGGGACACCCCTCCCGGCTCGGTTTTGCTGCAGGTTCGCCGGAGCACTCGAGGATCCAGCAAGAAGCGCCACACCCCCAGCTTCCGTTGACTCCTGGTTCGGACAGGATCAATCTTATTAACCATTATGCCTCGATTCCTCCTTTTTAGGTTTAAAAACTCCTGATGATGAGCTATATTGAAAGAGGTAAAGAAATACTATCTCTCTAAAGCATCTCGAAATTATCAACAAGAGATGTTTTGTTCCTTAAAAATCATCCTCTATATTTTCCATCAAGTAACGATCTAATTCTATAGATGATATGCAGTTAAATCAGTCTTTCCTACATCTGTACAAGTCATGTACTCAAATGTGCAACTAAATCAATCTAGGTTATCTAACTAGACACGAGGAATCCAAGGATTGAAATTTTTATAAAATAGAGTAAGTCGGTCCTCTACTGACCGAACCAACAAGAGTAATCGATTCTCTACTCACTACAACAAAAACCCTCATAGACATCGGTGGAACAACAACGATTTTAAGCAAAAATCGATGTCTTTGAGTATTTTACACCGATTTTTCTAAAAACCGGTGTCTATAAGTGCAGATTTTCGTTCATAGACATCGATTTTTAGCCGATGTCTATGAGTGCCTTTTTTTTCATTAATAGACATCGATTTTAACATCGGTTTTTAAAATCCGGTGTCTATGATAAATAAAATAATTTAATTTTTCCCCCAATACTTAGCCAAAATTTGTAACACTTCACTCTTCCCTCCAAACCTAAACCTATATCGCGCCGTCCTTCCCCTTCCTAGATCGATGCCCCTTCCTCTCCCGATCAGGATCAACACACGACTCCCTTGCTTCTCCTTCCAACCACACCGCATCTCCTCCAACTCCTGACTTTGGGTGAGAAGAGGCTGCCTGTGTGGCTTGGAGTCGTAGCCGGGTCGCTAGAAGTCGCCCTCCTCCACTCTTTCTCGATCCCATATTTGGTAACCTCGATTCCTCATCTCCTTCTTCCGATCTGATCCCTCCTTGTCGATCCTCGTGTGGCCATGACTGATCGGAGCTCCTTGTTCGCTGATTTTGCTGCTCGGTTGACATGGTGAGGGGGAAGACACAGATGAGGAGGATAGAGAACCTGGCCAGCCGGCAGGTGACCTTTTCCAAGCGCCGGAGAGGCCTTCTGAAGAAGGCCTTTGAGCTCTCCGTGCTCTGCGATGCTGAGATCAGCCTCATCGTCTTTTCAGCCCGTGGGAAGCTCTACGAATTCGCCAGCTCCAGGTCGACCCTCCTCCTCCTCTCTCCCTCTCTCTCTCCATCTCCTCTTCCTGTTGTCTAGATCGAGCAGAAGCTCTTTGGCTTTGATTGGGGGTGAGTCTAGATGGGGCGGCTGTTTCTGGTTAGCCTGGAGGGCAAAATTTACAGTTGCAAGCACTGCCAGACTCATCTCGCACTCTCCGACAACATCCTCTCCAAGGTGCGTTCTAGACCTCGTTTGACAACCCATCTAATATTAGGAATATCGCCCCTAGATTTCTCGATCGCTTTTTTTTTTCTTTTTCGTGTGGCTCAGGATTATATGCCTGCTCGATTGATAGGAATAGAAAATGTTCTTCGCTCCTTTAATTTCAGAAAGGAATTTCTCCCTACCCTATTTGTGTTTTCATTAATTGTTGCGCCGTTGCTAAAAAAATTGTATCTAGGGTTATTTCATTTTTTTTTGCCTATCCAGATAACTGGCATGGCGCTCGCGATTCTCTTTTAATTTATTATTAATGAATCATCAACCCTTTTCAGTGTTGAGTCTCTTCCCCTGCCACCAATTGGCAGATAAGTAGACGATCCTTAAATAGGCTATAACTAGAATTATTGAAACTTGAAGTGTATATGTATGTTAGTAGAAATGTTGTTAGACTTTTGATATATGTCCTTGAAAGTGGCATGGATTAATTGAGAATGTTAATCAGATTGGAAGGGTGTTAATTCGTCCCTAAAACATACTGTTTGTTTGTGTTGCTCTCTACAAGATCATAATTGTTAATAAGTTGATTGTATGTATCATAATTAAGATCTTGTTGGATATTCTGGCACAGAACCCTATTAAACCATTAAAATATGAACAGAAGTGATAAGTTGGATAGGATTTTTATGGTTGAAAAAGAAAATTATAAAGGAAAAAAAACTCATGACAAAGCAATCGCAAAATATTTTCCATCCATAATCCATCTACGTCCTTTGAGTAACGAAAGAGGAAGAAAAGCTTTTAAAAAAAATGCAGTTTGGTGCATGAAGTTCCTACCAATGTAAGTCCTGGAGAAGGGTCGGACCACATTGAGTCTATTATATGCAGCCTTACTTTGCATTGCAAGAGATTGATTCCGTTACTTGAACATTTGACTGCAAGACAAAAATGCGCCAAGACTCTCCTCCTTAAATTTAAAATTTTATTTTTTAAAAAACTTAGAACAAAGAAAAAATCATTTCAATTTTTTAAAGTCCGGATTTGAACTGTAGTGCTTGCAATAGTGAGATTCCTGCCCAAATTGAACAGATGTTAAACTGTTACTAATCTAAGTTGTCAAAGCCCCTTTATTTTGTAAAATAAAATAATTAATAAGGTATGGAAGTTATATGTGCATTTAAATGAATCGGTCACGTGATATTCATTCATCATGAGTCACAAATTGTTTATTTCTATTGTCTGACATCCATCTAAATGATTTCTGTATATTTATTTGTCCAATAATTAAAGAAGGCGTCTTTATAATCTATAATGACAATCAAGATATTTCATGTAATGTTGATTAAATTATAGTACATTGAAGTAATGTTTGATTCTGACCCTTTGCCTAAAGGATAGCCACTGTCCATTTAAGGATGTTCATGTAAGTTCTCTTGTATCATCATCTTTAGCTTCAATTTATCTGCTTCTGGCATTATGTTCTGTGACTTTGAACTTTAAGACTGCTTACTAATGATGGAAACAATGCAGAATATATCCAAATTTGCGGCTTGAACTTTTCTCCATATTGCTGAGTTAAATAGTTGATTTGTAGTGTGTAGGTAACTAGCTTGCCATAAACAATTTCACTATAACTAACGTGCTTTCCTATGCTATCATACACATTCATGTATTACATATATAACAAAGCTATTCATTTTCTTGGAATTATTTACCAAAGACTTAATGGATGTTTCTATCTTCTAATATGTAAATTTACTGTTTTGTGATGCGACGTTAGCTAAGTATGGATTTATTTTCCTCTGATACCATATTAGTCCCCCCTACAATTATTGTACCAGTTCCTAATATATCATTCTTTCACATGGTCTACTTTTCATGTTTGCCATGTTTTGTGGTGGCTCTTATCTTTCAAGGAAATTTCATGTCGTTTGACAACATATAATTATAAGAGACTGTTATCATATCTAATTTAACTATCATTTCATTCTTGATGAGCCAAGGAAATCAAATCGGTTGCAAGGAATAGCAGTACAAAATCTAAGATATATAAAATTTCAGACTTATTTGATTTCTTTTTTCATTTTGTGTGAACTTTTCAGACTAGCAAACTACTGAAGGAGGCAGATAAAGAAATTGGTCATCAGAAAACGATTACCTCCCTATCAAAATCTGCAGATGGCTCTCATTTTCTAACAGGTTCATCAGATAAGTTTGCTAAGGTGACAACCACTTTTATCTAGAGTTTTTTTATCTCACACTTCAATTTTTTGTTTACTTCATAAATTTCATTTATCTCACACTGTTACATCTATGCCGAATTTAAAAGAATTAGTGTTGTTTGTACATTTCGACTCCACTTTTTCTTTGTCCATTCTATCGTAATTAATAAAATCTTAGAAATATGAAAGGAGTTTTATGTGCTGGTGTATGCATAAGGTTTACTTTATTTATCCATTACCTTTCTGAGCAATTCTGGTTCTTTTCTTCTCATACTCACCCATCAGAGTAGTCTGAGGATTGAATTTTGTTACTTAATGAGGCCATTTCTAGGATGTAGTTCTGCAGCAGATAAATATCAGGAATTTCTTAAGATGACCTGGGGACAAGTTCTTGTTCTTTGTTTGATGAATTAGTGTATTTTTCTTTGATCATATTTTAAGTGTTGCAAATTTGTTGTTTCAGAAGTTCCAGGTGCTGAAGTTTTGGTATCTGTTTATATTTTGGGTTAAGTTTCTAATATGTATATATGTATTTTGCCAAAAAAAATTCTGAAAGACATCTAAAGATTCTTATCAAAAGTTTAGTTTTTTTCTGTAGTTGTTAATTCCTGTCAAAGTTTTGACCATTGAACTGTGGTAGAGGATTGATACTTATCAGCATATAAATAATATGTAATGCATTAATTGTATGTCAAATTTGTAGTATTCACTCTTTTCTTTTGCTAGATGTCCGGAAAAGCAGAGGAAGGAATCCTTTTGGCTCCTAACTGTTAATCGCAAGCTTAGTGCCATGAATAAACTATTAATGGAAGAAAATGATCGGCTGCAAAAGCAGGTGTCTGAACTTGTTTATCAGAATGGTCATATGCGCCAACAAGTGCAAAATGTATGTATGCTTAAACTAAGCTTATCATACTTTCTGAAGTGCCTATCACAAAAAAATACAATGTTCTTGTTTGAATTATTTTCTTATTGTATTTGTTATCGTATCTACCAAATATTTTCATCTTTTCACTCCATCTAGTACAAGAACTAAATATGTTATCTATCTGTTTCGACTTGGATAGGTAGTTCCTCATAGTTGCTGTTATTTTGGCAATCCATTATGAACAATAATGTAATTTTATCAAATATTTGTCATATTTCAATTTCAATTCTGAAAACACACACTAAACTCTGTTGTATGAAGTTTTTAATCGATCTTACTATTTATCACTAAACATTCAGGCATCTGTGACAACAAGAAACACCAGTTGTGAGTCTGTGATTACAAGCGGTTAGTTTCACCATCAGCAAAACTTAACGGCTCAGCCTCCTCAAAGAGATGCTAATAACCCAACCAGGTAACAAGTGTGGTAAAGGATTTTACTTGGATGATGAATGATTTACAAAGAATCACCAATCAGTTGTCACCTTCAGGACATCAAACAAGCAGAGGTGCCCATCCAGTAATAGATAAAGAGAATTGTCTATTAACAAATAAAACTACTGGGGAAGATTTAGTTAAATCTCTGCATAGAGCAAGACGGATAACGTTGGCACCAGTAAGAAGAATATTTGTGTACTATCTATTACCTTTTGATGCTGTAAGAAGAATAGTTATGTGTAATTTGTAGATACTGACTTGATGTGCATAATATCTATTATCATTTTATGTTGTAAGAAGAATATTTATGTGTTGGTTATATGGATATTGACTTGGTGTGTTTAGATACATCGGTGCATTTTTAATTGTGATTTTCTTAGTGAATTAATAATATTAACTTAATTTTATGATTTGCTTGGTGATAATATTGATTTTTCACTATTTTAAAAATTGAATTTGTGTCGTTAAACAATACTGATATTACATCGGTTTTCCACCGCTGCAAAATCGGTGTCATTAACTAATATTACATCGGTCGTATACCGCTGCCAAAACTGGTATTATTAACATATAATATTACATCGGTTTACACCCGGTGTCGTTAAGTGATACTACACCGGTTATAACCCGATGTCTAAAATGGCTAACCTTTTACATCGCCTTCATAGACATCGGTCGAAAATGTAATAGACACCGGTAGAAAATCGATGTCTATGAGGGTTTTTGTTGTAGTGACTGATTGAGACAACAAGAGTATATAACTCTATCTTTCACCTGATTCGTAGTAATAGGTTGGTAAAGTTGGTGGTATTCTATGAGACTGTAATCCATGATCTCCAATAGGTTATTGACGGGGTCGACTCTTACATCTAACTCAGTATCAATTGGTGCCCCAGAAGGATATATATTCTTCGTGTTAGGTTCAAGTCTTGAAATGTCAACTTGTCACATCTATGGTCATCCTTGACCACGACTACAAATAGGGCTGACTCATTAAGAGTCACTATTCTAACACCAAGTCAGTGTGTAATTAACAAATAGGTATAGAGACAATAACACAATCCAACAAAGTTGGAGAAAAATCTAACCAACCACGTTGTTATCCTTATGATGTTCAACTTGTCTAACAATAAACTAAACAAGGTAGTAAACTCAAAAAGGTATGATAACCACTAGAGATATACCTCATTCTCCTATATCTTGGAGATGCCCTGCTACTACCATGTTTCAAAAACTCAAAAAGTCACCTTGATAAAATAATCCACGAAAAACTAAAACACCAAAAAGTAGGCATCATAAACCTGTGGTTCCGATACCAATAAATTATTATAGCTCGGGAGTGTAATTGTCCGACAAACATCGAATAGTACCTCTCCTGTAATAATAACAAATGAAACCTGGATACATAGTCATAGATCATATTAACCACAAAGCAAAAGCATAAAAACAAACATACCAAATAGGGTAAAGGGATTCACACAATCCCATAACAAACAACAGTAAACATACACAAGAGAGGGATTTACCTAATCCACTCTACAAAATATAAAAACTAACACCACTATGTATCGGTACAACTTACACGTCATATACAAGTCTAAGTAAAAGGACACCACAAGGCTAAAAGCCACGAATGAAATAAAGTGTAAATATAAACAACAATACACAGTGGGGAAAACACGATCTCGAGTGTGATGTGGGGCTGGTAGCCTGGACCTCTGAGCGACACAATACATCATCTACCTGCTAACTTAGAAATAAAAGGGAAAGTAAGGTGTAGTGAGTACAAAATACTTAGCGGGTATAAGATAGATAGTGCATGATCAATATAATATAAGGACATCAAAGGAAATGTAGTCTCATGTAAAATACTTACCATAAGTGTAAGAGCACCAATATAATCATCTGCTAACCAAAAGTCTAGCCAACAATATAAAACTCCACTAACCTGCTCAACTAGGTATAACTAACAAATCAAGAGTATATACAGTATATCTAAACTTGTACGATAAATATATGACCAACATATAGCAAGCATATAACAAGTCCTGACTAACGCAATAACATGTTATCACGAATGTGTCTCATGGGATGTCAGGGTATATAAATAGTCACTGTCTACAAGAGAACACTCTACCACGGATGGTCCCATAGGTAGATAGGATGAGGTAACTACCTAGCTCCTTAGTCACTGACTGTGGGAGAACGCTCTACCACAGATGATCCCATGGGCAGTCAGGGTATGTAAGCAGTCATTTTCTACAGGAGAACGCTCTACCATGGATGGTCCTATAGGTAGGCAAGGTATGTAAGCAATCACTGTCTACAAGAGAACGCTCTACCATGGATGGTCCCCATGGACAGACAAGATATATAAGTGTATAAACTAAAAATGATAAGTAAGCAATGGTAATCACTTCCATGTGTAGACTTTGTTAACTACACTATAGTATGGTTTCCCTAGCATATAATCACCAACCCAAACCACCAACAAGGGGTTAAGATACTCAGCTATCTAGTTATGGTCTATGTGTGGTAACTCAATAACATTATTTGATATAATAGGTAGTTCAAATGCATAGGCATGCAATAACTAACAAGTATAATAGCATGTGTCTAAGTACCACAACAGCAAATACAATAGTAACAATCTCAACCAAGGAAATCCTAGTCATCTAATAATATATCATCTAATATAACACTGTATAATGACGCCTCAGTGTAACCTCACTAGCATATAGGAATGAGGCTAAGTAACAAATAAAGGTTTAGTAAGATATTAGATATCCTACACTACGATAGAATCTTACTAATGTATAGGCATAAGCCTACATAACAAACAAGGGTCAAGTAAGATACTCGATATCCTATACTATGGTATAATCATCTAACAATAATCATGAACTCAAATCATCAACCAGGGTCTAACAGGATATCTAACATCTTTCACTATGGTATGATAATATCATACATATAAAACAAAATCAAGCATGAAGAATAATAAGACTACATAGATATAAAATGGATCATCTCTAAGGTTAAGAAAAATAAATATCATATAAAAAGAGTCAAGGTAATAAAAATATTAATTAGATCATAACTCGTGCACTAAGATCAAAGATCTAAATAAACAAGTAAAGAAGTACCTGACACAAATGTAGCTCTTGTTGAACTAATCCTACGTCGAGACGCTCACCTTGAATCAAAGTCCTACAATCACAATGTACAGTTTAGCTAATTCTATCTTGCATTAACTAGCTAAACCTAATCCATCCTGCAATTAGGATTAACCCTACTAACAACCCTAATTAATCCATCTAAATGATTAGATTAGGGTTTTATGCAACCATTAGCCCTAAACCTCACCTGGTCAGATGGTAAATCACTAAGTCTAGCGGCTGGTCATAGTTGAAGGGGATGCTAATGAAAAAAGGCCGAAGAAGATCGATCGTAGCGTGACTGCTCGTGTCCTCGTGGCCAGAGCAAATCTAAGTGGCGGTGACCTAAGGAAGAAGCACATGGCTGATGTTGACCGGGTTGTGCTCTAAGCTCTGAACTGTCGACGTCTGGTCATAAGACGATGATGGCCGAGATGGTGGCAGTGGCAACGAGGTGGCTACAAACAACCACCTGTGTCCATCTGCCGGGCGTCTAGTTGTATGACGATGATGGCCGAGATGGTGACAATGGTAGCGAGGTGGCTTTAGAAGTGGTTGGCCGACCCTGGGTAGCCATGATGTTGACTCTGTTATGGTTGGGGGCACTGGTTGAGGGACTGTTCTGGCGACAAAGAGCAGGAGGAGAGATCAGTAGTTGGGAGATCAAGATCGGGAGAGGGGAATCAAGCGGCAAGAAGAGTCTAGGGCACGAGTGAGGTGAGGAAAAAGAAAAGAAAATTAAACATTTTCTCAATCAAATAGGATCGCTTAAACATGCTTTCCCCTAGTCCAATAGATCCATCCCTTTAAACGTGTCATACAGACTCCGTTTAAATCTTAAAATATTTCTAAAATTTTTAAAATAATTCTTTAAGGTTATTTCTCTAGTAACACTTATTATTTAATTATCATATTTTATAATTCTACTCTCTTAGCTTCCCAGCGATCGGCTTCCCCCACCTTGAAGTTTTCCAATTCAGCCTTTAAAGCCTGTAGCTCGACCTCTTGATTCTGAAGGAGTACATCCTTGGCCACCATTTTGGCCATTTTTGTTGGGAGATTGTTGGTGCAATCGTCCTCGAGGCAAGATTGACTAGCTTAACTAATCTCCAGTGAGATCGAGCTCGAGTTTTGATTTTTGGGCAATATGTGGGGCAATATATGAGAAGAGGTTAAATAGGTCAAGATTAATCAGATATTTGACAATATGAGAGACGAGAGTCAAATAGGTCATGGAGGACTAGATACTTGACTGGAAATCTCTAACCGTAGGTTAGGCAAGTTAAAGTCCTAACTCAAGAGTTAGGCGAGGGCAAAGACCAAACTGGAGGTTAGGCAAGATAAAAGAAAGTCATAACTACGGTTAGACAAGGGAAAATACCTAACTGGAGATTAAGTAAGGTAAAGTCCTAACTCAAGGGTTAGGCAAAGGAAAGTCCAAACTTCGGTTAGGCAAAGAAAAATTCAAGTGGATCAAGGAGAACCACACGTTAGTAAAGGAAAGTCTATGTGGATTTGGGAGGACCACATGTTGTCAAAGGTTAAGTCTTAGCTGCAGTTAGACAAAGAAAAGTCTAAGTGTTTCTAGGAGAACCATAAGTTGGTAAGAGAAAAGTCTTAACTACGGTTAGGCAAGAGAAAAATCCAAGTGGATCAAGGAGGACCGCACTTGGTGATTGAAAGTCCAACAAAAAGTTGGCACGAGATGGAAAGTCTAAGTGGGTCAAAGATTGACCGGACACTTGGTGAGAAAGTCTCAACATGTTACAGTTGATCGAATGTTGGGCAAATGAACCCTAGACTTGGATTAAGTGAGTTAGGGTTGGGCAATCAATTGGGTAATCGATCAACCATAACCTAATTGATTAGCGTAATTGATTAGGCCAAACCTAATCATTTGGTTTAATCGATTAGGGCGTCTTTTTCTCATAAGAATAGAAGATGGTGGAATCAATTGGGCAATCAATTCTGACCATACTAATAGATTAAGACAATCAATTAAGAGATATTTTTATTATGAGAGAGAGAGAATTGATTAAGACAATCAATTAAGACTTCTTAATCAATTGAGCTAATAGATTAAGACATTTCGTGAGAGAATAGAGAGTTTGGGAATTGGTTGGATAATCAATTAAGGCTTTCTGAATCGATTGAGATGACTCACCAATCAATTATGGTTCGAACAAGAGTCATTTTATAGATGCGCGAACAATCGGATGATGTGGCAATCAATTAAGAAAAAGATGAATTGATTGGGAGGCGTCTAGTGAACCCTAGAAAAGAGTTTTCGCGAAGGTTTGAAGAAAAATCTCTCACAAACATCTTGGCCACTGGTTCTTGGGAGATTAGAGGAGATAGTACTGCTGCATTTTCTATCACCAAGAGGTAATTCAAAGCAACAAAAGAGCAAGCTATGCAAGATTTCATTGTTGTAAATCGTATTTCTATTTCATTAATATTTGTTTAATATTTATTGTTATATTTCTTATATTTATTTGTACGAGACTTCTCCACCTCTAGAATGAGGTTTTTATAGTGCATCTGTGAGTGAGAAGAATGAACCTTTGGATTAGTCACCTCAAGAAAGTGGATACAAAGTAAAATCAAAGGTGTTAACATTGTTTCGAGTTTCCACTGTAAATTATCATCTATGAAGCGATTGGAGCTAATTACCCCCAGCTCCCGAAGTGTCCTAATAGTTTTTCCCTCCATCTTTGCCTTATGATTCTTAGGTTTTTCTCCTAGCTCAGCCACAAGAGCCTTGGCTTCGACAGTCTTTTTATCTAGATCGGCTAGCATTCATTGTCTCCTTTTCTATGATGAAGACAACCTTGACTCGGTTGTCTTCAGGTTAGCTTGGAATGCGAAATTCAGACTTCTAATTCTCTAGGGTAGTTGTTTTAATGGTAGCCTCTTTCTTTACTACATCAAGATCACTCACTGCTTGTCATGATAATTCCTCCTAGGTTACGACCTCTACATGCAACTTGACCACTTCAACCTATGCTTCTTCTAAAGCCCGACCTAGTTGGGCCCAAGTGGCTTCTAGCTCCTCTAGTGAGCCTCCATATTCTGATTCACAGTCAGAAGGTCAACAAAAGTATGACACAAAGTCATGCCCTCGATCCAAAACTTCCAGAAAATAATTGAGATTAGATGCTACATTATTTATCCTAAACAAACAAATACACCATTTTTAAACTTAATCATTATTCCAATCAGATCCTGGGCTAATGCGTCTGCTAGACCAGGTAGTGTTTGACTCTTTATCCTTTCTGTACCTTCTACCCGAGCTTGGACGAGCTTGCCGATTAGCGTTCGGGTTTGAACAAGCTCCAGTGGACTTTGAGCCAAGCAAGGAGCTCCCTTGCAGGAAAGAATCCCCAATGACATACTTAGATGTGTAGGAGATCTAGGTTGGCGGGAAGAGCTCAAATTGGTTGGCTGAGCGGTTGAAGGTGAACGGATAGAGCGTATCATTGATGATGGGCTCGTTGGTCATGAGGAGGAATCTCGGTTGATCGGTCGAGGGGTCGAGGATGGATGGATCAAGAGTTAGGTTGTAAAATAATTGATCAGGTGTAGCCTTGATTCTCCTCACTGCTATTCATCCTGCGTGGTCACTTGTAGTCCCCTTGGGGCAGATAGGGGAGGTTCTAAGACTCCGATCGGGGAAGTGTGCTGGATTGAATTTGCTAGTTGGTGTCTATTTTGGGAGACCCTCAATGATTCTTGATTCCTACAACGACATTCCTACTGGCCTCATCAAAGGCTGGGGCAGTGGCAGTTCTCCTATACTGGCTGTTGTGTCACTACCGGTAGCTTCGCTAGCACAACATCACTAGCAGCCACATCTCTCGGTGAGCCGATCGGTTGGACGCCACATTTTTCTAGCTCGATCCTACTTTAGAGTCTTGTTTAATGAGACCTTCCATATCATCCGAGCTATATAAAAAGGCGGGAGAACTTTAGTTAGCTATCATATAAATCTAAGATAGAATTTCTTACCAAAGGTAAATTGTAGCCTGGCTTCTATCAGACTCATCCCAAACATATAAAGAAGGTCCTCTTCAAGAAGACGATTGATGTCAAACTTCAGATCAGCCAAAGTCTTAGAAGTTGATATGAATGTGGGCTTTGAATGATATTGTGAAGATCGGGTGCCTTGGGTAATTCCATCTGCTAGCTGGTCAACCACACGATAGGAGGGGAAGGTCAGATAAAAATGTTATGGGGTTTCCACCTTTTATTGGATGTTGGTATTTTGTCAAAAAAATCTGCACATTGGCTGAGCTTGGATAAAGAAGACCCCCACATCCATTTTCTTTGGATAGTAAAAGTAGTGGAAGACTCGGAAAAAGAAAAGGAATTTAGTATAAACGGAAAATGATGACTTCTTTGTAGAGCAGTCGAAAGGAGTTTGGTGCTAACAATTAAGAGGAATATGGAAATATTAAGAACCTCTGAGAAAAAGCTCAGGATTGAAAATCAAAGACCTCCAAGATGTTGGTCTCCGAAAAACAAGGTAATAAATTTAGCTTGAGGGAGGTGTGGTCGATCAAGGCGATTGGGAATGATGATGCGATGGTCGACAAGAATCTCAAAGGTCAACATAATTTGATCTATGTCTTCACCATTAAGATCTGACCAGGTGGAGGTGTATCACAATACAGGGATGTCGGAAGCCATGGCTAAGAAAGGAAAAAGTTAAAAGGCAAGAAGGAAGAATGGTGAAAATCAGAAGCAAGGAATAGGGAAAAGGAACTTATAGATCCAGGTAAAATTGAGAACGCTAGAGAAATTGCTCGAGATGCCACTAGAAAGTGGAAGACGAAGACGAATGTTGTCACATTCTCCCTTCACCGTCTTTATAAAAACCCTTAACCTTTGAATCTTAGCCATCCGATCCAGAAGACAAAAGGTTGGTCAATTGTTAGGGTTTTTCGATAAAAAGAACAATCACCAGAATCTCAATAGTCACCTCGAAAGTACAACCTCGACATGGTGGTGCCACATGGTGATTTCTCACAAGTCTACATTTATGGTAGATTTGATAGGACAATTATCATGTAGATATATCATCATGCGTATTGCCAACATTTATGGCCTCTTACTTGCATATTTTTGAGGCACTGACTGTACGACGACAAGATTATCGAGATGATGTTAGCCCTAGGGAATTCAACAGGTTGGCAAAAAAATCACACTGTTGTCTAGTCAGTTGGACCTAAGCCTCCTTCAACTAGACTCGAAGGGAAAAATTATGATTTTAAGGATATTGGAAACCTCCATGTCAGATCAGATGTTCAATCATTTTGTTGACGGGATGGTCAAAGTCTAGTCGAGTCAATGCGGTTGTCGACAGCCGATTGGATTATACAAACCCCCAAAGATGGTGACTCACCACACTAGGATCTTCTCAGTTTAGAGACATGTTGTTGATCGTTCTCTCTTGATACCAACGGTTATGCTCCCTTCGACTCGATGCCCTAGTCTACCAAGCCCAAAATACCTTCATCTAGTTGATGAGACTGGTCCTAACAGGTATGTTCTGTTCAAAACAACACTCTCAGACAATTCAAAGACGTTCAACCGGCCAGATTTCCTCGATCCCCAAGGGCCATGCTCCCTCCGACTCTATGATCCGATCGACCAACTCTTATCACATGCTAGTCAGATTCCCTCGTTCCCCGAGAGTCATGCTTCCTTCAACTCCATGATCCAATCAGCCAACTCTTCTCATCTTTCGGTCGGATCCTTCCAACTCTAAAGGCTTTGCTCCCCACTATTCCCTATAGATAATAGGCACACCATCAGACCAGCTCATTCGAGACGAGGGTTCCGCCCTTATATCTTGCAGTATTCCACTAGCCCCCATTAGCTAAACTCCTCTTATATGGGTCAGGCCTCGAAAGCCCAATGGGCTATGTAGTTCATGGGTTAATCCCTCAGTAAATGCTGCACATGGGATGTCAAAGGCACATGAGATAGTATCATTATACGGACATAAGATATGGGTGATGGGACTGATCAATATAGTAAATACATAGCAATTTGATATTTTCTTTATCATGATATGATGTCAAAGTAATGAAAGCGATTACAACGATATTATAAAAGGACTCCACTCTCGTCGATATAGGTATGCTTAGTCTACATGTGCATATTACATTTTCCTAATTCTACTGGTCATCTTCTACATCTCCTTCATCTCATTGACTTGAGCGTCAGAGTGATTGCGCCAGGACAGTCCTGATCTGCTTACTAACACTCCTTCTTTCCTCTCTACTTCATGGATTTGTAGGTGTCCCTATTTCGAGGTCTTCTCCTTGTCAACCTTGAAGTCAGATCACCTGGTTCAATTTTCACTGTTTCAAATCGACTCATTATTATTATTATTATTATTATTATTATTATAAAAATATCAAAAGGATATTTTATTTTATCTTTATTTTAAAGTATTGTAATATTAATTTCATTCTAGACGCTCTTGATAATCCATTATCTATTAACAGAGGTCCAATTATAAAAATTAAGACTTAAAAAAATAAAGTACTTAGGGGGCGTTTGGTTCTTTCCTAGGAATAGGAATCGGAATGGGAATCATTGTATTATGGAATGGGAATGGGTATGAGCATGAATTTTACTCTTAAAAGCAATGTTTGGTTAGTTGCATATTTTCTATCGGAATAAATCAAAATTTCCTTTTTTACCCTTAAAGGAAAATAAGAGAAAAAATTAGATGTGAGAAAAAAATGAATGTGTGAGAAAAATATGATGAAAGACAATGATGAGAGATAAAGTATGATGAGAGAAAAAGTGTGATGAGAGAAAAAGTGTGATGAGAAAGAATGAAGAAAGAGAAAATGTGATGAGAGAAAATGAGAAAAGAGAGTGTGATAGAAGAGAACATGATGAGAGAAGATGAGAGAGAAAATATGATGAGAGAGGATGAAGAGAGAGAAAATGTAATGAGAAAAAAATGAGGAGAGAGAGATTGAGGAGAGAGAAAGTATGGTGAGAGAGAAAATATGATGAGAGAAAGTGTGATAAGAAAAAAAAGAGAACAGTGAGTGTGATAGGAGAAATTGAGGAGAAAGAAAGTATGATGAGAGAGAAAGTGTGTTGAGGAAAAAAAAAAGGAGGGAGTGTGACAAGAGAGATTGAGGAGAGAGAAAGTGTGATGAGAAAAAAAAGAGAACAGTGAGTGTGGTGGGAGAGATTGAGGAGAGAGAAAGTATGATGAGAGAGAAAGTGTGTTGAGGAAAAAAAGGAGGGAGTGTGACAAGAGAGATTGAGGAGAGAGAAAGTGCGATAAGAGAGAAATTATGATGAGAAAAAAAGAAGGAAGAGAGTGCGATGGAAGAGATTGAGGAGAGAGAAAGTATGATGAGAGAGAAATTATGATGAGAAAAAAGAAGAAAGAGAGTGCGATGGAAGAGATTGAGGAGAGAGAAAGTATGATGAGAGAGAAAGTGTAATGAGAAAAAAAAGAGGAAAGAGAGTGTGATAAAAGAGATTAAGGAGAGAGAAAGTGTATGATAAAATGATGAGAGAGAAAATATGATGAGAGAGAACAAGGAGAGAGAAGTGATATGAAAGAAAAAATAAATAAATATATTTTGATATTTAATATTAAGGGAGAAAATTTTAATTTTAGGTCAAGGGTATCTTTAGAATAAGAGAATATTTTGATTGATGAAAATAAAGTAATGACTCATTGAAGGGGAGGTACATGGGAATGAGTTATTACCCAATTTCAAGGATTCATTCCCTTATTTGTATTCCTATTCCTATAATCCAAACATTAACAATGACAATTAATGATTCTCATTCCTATTCCCCACTCCTATTCCCCTAAATCAAATGTCCCCTTAGTTTCATAATTGAAAATATTAATGTTAAAGCTATAATTGAAATAGATTTGATCATGAATAAATTGTACGGCTTAGTTAATCTAATTTAAAATTTAGATGAGCTTAATTAGTCATTTAAGTTTATGGAAAATTCTCAAATGTACGGTTAAATTTTGATCTTTATTTTAATTGTAATAGTGACATAGTGTATCTAACTTTTCTAAATGCTTTTTGTGACTTTTAAGTTACCTTACAGTTATAAATAAATAGGCAGGTGGTCACGCATGTAACTTTTAACTGGTTTGTATTTAAAGCAGGATGAGATTCTCAAGCGGCTCTTCATTGAATTAGAATTTATTAAGGCAAATCTCTTATGGCATTCAAAGACTTTTTAATCTAAATCTTAAGATTACGGTGTCTTTCATCTCCATTACCTAAGGTTAGTCAATTTTGTAAGCATTGAGTAGGGGTTCTTTTCAACTTTTTTATTTTTTTTAAAAAAATATTTCTTCCTTCAATTTGTTACGGATTCATAATACATCCTTCTCCTTGATTCAAATGATTTACATCTTTACCTAAGCCGTAGGAGCGTCAAGTACTTGATGATGATGGTGACGGATCAAGGAAAGGATTGATGTTCCTACCAAATAAGCATATTTTTCAAAACTATTGACTTGCTTGTTTGCTATACTTTCTCAAAGATGGACAAACTATTAAAAAAAACAAAATCAATGCCAACCTACATGAATCTCATCTGCGCGATGCAAAGGATTTTACAGAGGGACAAATGTCATATGGACCCAAAACAATTGAGTTTCATGATTGTTGATCCTATTTAATAAATATCGGAGAAAATAAAAATAATTTATAAGACAATGAACAAAAAGAAAATATACAAATCTAACATGTTGATATAACATGATTCGGAAATAATTTTCTCCTATTCCAGAGCTTGTTAGTAAGGTGAACGATCTCGATCCATCAGTGAATGACTCTCTTGAAAACCTCGGCTAGCACAAACCTCCTTCTCGATGGAGAAACTTTACCATAATCTTAATCCAAAAATCCTTAGATCACAAGAAGAGTTTGGAGCACTTAGGAGATTTTTAATAGACTTTAACTAAGTATATTTCGATAACTTAAACTAAGCTCCAAAGCCTTAGTTATATAGGTCACGAGTTGAAAAATCCTGCCTACCAGTCGACTGGTAAGTATACCAGGCGACTTCCCTTTGTGGAATTTGACCGTTACATGCCAACGGCTTGATACTAGTCGAATAATATAGTAACTATTACAGTAATTGCTACAGCGAGGATTTAATTACTACAGTCCTAGTTTGACTGCTACATTATCGGTTACTGATTTTCACAACTGTCAGACACAAAAATATTCTGTGTCCTAACCTAGTCGATTGGTCCAGTTGTCAGTCGACTGGTAAAACCCTAAACTTAGAATTTTACCCCGAGTATAATTTCTCATGCACTCGTCTTTGCTCGTACAACCTCAACTTTGCCTTCTAGCCTCCTCCATCAGCCTCGCGTCCCTCAGATGTCTTCTCATCCTTCACGCCTTGCCTTTAGAAGCTTTCTTCGGCCTTGTCCTTGTTGTCGGGTCTTCCATTACCAAGAGACTCCTCACCTCCAAGACTTCAACCTTGTTAAATCACACTTGGACTTGCATTGCTAAAACTACATACTTAGACTTGCACCTCCAAGACTCCACTTGGAATTTTTCTTGTACCTGCATCCTGCATACTCACAACACATATCAAATATAACAATAATCTTAACTTAAACCTTTGCCAAAATATCAAAATCTAGGGTCACAGATTGCTCCAACAGATCCAACGGTCGTTAGCTGCCTCTTCGTCTACTAAGCGACATGTGTTTGAAAGAGGATATATAGGAGACTAGATTTGACAATCTCATAACTACTTCTCGATTCACCTAGTGCCACATGTTCTGGAATATTTATCATCGTTATATGCATCTTCTAGAAAAAATAGCCTCATCAATAAGGGTTTAGTGTGGGTCTGATCCGAAGACGGATGAGGAAATCACGTCCATATAGAGTGACCTTGAGGATAGACGAAATCGACTACTGAGGACAAAACAAGGAGGATGTCAATGACTAAGGCCAAGGTTGAGGCATGGATGTCAGCGACTAAGGCCGAGAAAGATGTAATATCGGGATCTGAGACTGAGACATGGAGGATGTCGATGACTGAGGGTGAGAGGTGCGATGCCAAGATCTAAAATTAAGGCGTGGAGAATATCAGTAACTGAGACCAAGAGAGGGAGGATGCCAAGATCTAAAGCTGAGACATGGAGGGTGTCGGTGTTTCAGGCAGAGAGAGTTGTGAGATCGAGATTTGAGACTGAGTTGTGGAGGATGTTGACGACTAAGGTTGAGGTATGGATGATGTCAGGATATGAGGTCAAGTCTTATTAGCTATATATCTTATCTTCAGGTAAATCTTTGGGATGAAGGTTCTAAATAGGTTCGATCAAACCCGAATTTCATCTGGTCAAGTTCGATTCTTTTTGAGTCATGTCTGATTTACCTTAACTTTGACTAACAATTCAACACGATTTTTGACCATACGTGCGACGTGAGAGTATGGTTTGATAAAAAAAGAAGACAAAGTGATAAAAGGCAAAGCATTCGTCTCTAATGCCTCTACCACCCCGTCTCGAAACCAATATAAAGGAGGTAAATCATGGTGACTAAGGAGTTAAGTGGATAGAGGGTGAGTTACACAGGGTGCAGAGATTTATGTCCCTCCCCCCCCCCCAGCCCCGAGGTTCCACCCTTCAACCTAAAGTGGTAAACTTCCATCCACTTGCCATATTAACTATGCCCATGATGACAATTAAAAAAATAACAGACAAAGTAAATGAGAGAGGTTGAGTTAGAGAGAGAGAGGGCCCCATTAATGAAGCATGTACCTAGCCTTTTATAAATGTGAGGTACCCGACAGATCACGGAGAGGTGGAGAGGAGATCATGGGAGGAGTGGACAAGAGATCATAGGCGAGTGGAGATCATGGCCCTTATCTGTCTTAGCATATGATAAGTCAATAGATCGGGAAGTCAGGAGGTTAGTGATGTTGGTTGCTACTCGGAACACCGTTCTGTTTCCCCTATACAAAAATTTGTACAAGCACAGAACTTAACCTAGCTATCCATGTGCTCTACTAAAGTTAAACTTGGATTGCAAACGATGTTTAACATTATTAATCCAAGTTGCTCTTCAGAAGTTAAACTTGGATTGGAAACGATACTTAACATTTTTACTCCAAGTTTAACCGATGTGATCTTCTTAAGTTAAACCACATTACAGAAATTAATTAAATATCTATTTTAAAGATTGACTTCTAGGTTAAATATGGCGAGGCACTAGACCTTCTTGGTTATGAGATCATCCACCACTTTCTAGACAAAGTCTTTCAAAGAAATTGGATATTTAACTTCTTACAGTAACCTTAGGTTTAACTACAGAGACCACAATAGAAACACAAAATTGAAACACAAAATTGAAATACAAAATCGATAGCACGAAATTGAAATATAAAATCGCTAGCCTCTTGTGTTGGTGTTTCAGAATCTATGCAAAGAAAACTAACTAATTAATTCGAAGCGGAAACCATTAATTAGTTATACCTTTCTTTGTAGCTAATGACCTCTTGATCTTCTGTTGTATTCCTCTCCTCCTCTTGGACGTCATGTGGGCAACGATCTACCAAGATAACTCTACACAAGCCACTTCTTTGCCTCCAAGAAACTCGAGCCACCAAGGGATGCCAAAATAAGAAATTTCCTTCTTCTTCTTCCCCTCTAAACAACCGACCACCAAGGATCTCTTCTTTTCTTTTCAAGTTTCGGCCACCAAGATGAGATAGGTGTCGACCTTAGAAAGAAGAAAGGGAAGAGAAAAAGATGGTGTCGCTGCCCTAAGAGAAGAAACAAAGTGAGAAGAGGAAGAGAGAGGGCCGACCACAAGGAAGAGAAGAGAAGAGGCAAGGCTTAGGTTGTCTCTCATGAGGCACCCTCTCCTTCTCTTTTATAATTCTTGGTCATGGCAAAAAAGGAAAGTTTTAAACATAATTAAAACTTCCTTATTTATGGTCTCCCTTTAAAAAAGGAAATTTTATCAACAATTAAAATATCTCTTTTAAATTTACTATTGTACATGGCAACAAAAGAAAAGTTTTAAAATTAATCTCTCTCTTTTAAAACATGTAGACAACTACAAAAAAAGGAAAGATTAATTAAAACTTCTTTTTTTAAATCATGGTTACAAAAAAGGAAAATTTTATCAAAAATTAAAATCTCTCTTTTAGATAAGTACAAATAAGGAAAGATTTAAACAAAATTAAAATCTCTCTTTAATCCTTAGTAGATAGCTATAAAAGGAAAGATTTTAAAATTTTAAAACTCTCTTTTAAAACCATGAGGATGACTATAAAAGAAAAGATTAAAATCTCTCTTTTAAATTCCCTTAGTAGATAAAAGGAAAAGTTTTAAACAAAATTAAAATCTTTATTTTAACTATTGTAGATAACTACAAAAAATGAAAGATTTTAACAAAAATAAAATCTCTCTTTTAACCATTGTAGATAACTACAAATAAGGAAAGATTTTTTTTAAAAAAAAATTTTAATCAAAAACTTCCTTTCTCCTTTTACTTTGGCCGACCCCATGCTTGGTCACCAAGCATGGCTTAGCCGGCCCCTACTTGGGCTCCATGAAGAACTTGGCCGGCCACATCTTGGACACCAAGATGTGCTTGGCCGGCCACAACATGGACGAGAAGATAGACTTAGGGTGGATACAAGGCTTTATAGAGGATACAACAGGGACCGAGAGAAGAAATTGGTTTTTGTCACCCGATGAGCTTGAGCTTCCTGTGTTCACCCCGAACACCCAACTCAAGTTCATCAATAATAACTCATACCACTAAAGAGTTATTATTGAACAACTGCACCAATCCCAAATTACATTATGGGCTCCTTCTTATCATGAGTGTGTTAGTCTCCTTGTGTTTAAGATATCGAATGCCCACTAATTAAATGTGTTACTGACAACTCATTTAATTAATATCTAGCTCCAAGAGTAGTACCACTTAACTTCATTGTCATGCCAGACTAAGTCCACCTGTAGGGTTTACATGACAATCCTTATGAGTTCCTCAAGGGGGCATCATCAACCTAGATTACTAGGACACAATTTCCTTTTATAATCAACAACATGCCATATAAATAATATCATTTCCCAACTTATCGGGCCTATTGATTTAACGAACTAAATCATACCCATTGATAAATTAAAGAAATAAATATTAAATATATGCGCTTGTTATTATATCAGGATTAAGAGCACACACTTTCATAATAACAAAGGTCTTGTTCTTTTATGCAGTCAGTATAAAAAGAAACAACATCAAATGGTCCTGCTCAATACACACATAGTGTACTAGTGTAACTTTATACTCAAGATAAACTAATACTAAATTACACTACAATCATTCCAATGGTTTGTCCCAATCCATCTTGGTTGTGAGCTACTATTTATAATTTATAAGGAACTGATAACATGATCTTCTGTGTGACACCACACACCATATTATCTACAATATAAATTAAATGGGCAACTGCTTTTAACATAAATGAAGACATTTGAACAATGTGATTATTATGTTCATACAAAAAGCTAGGCTTTTAATATACATCCCAACAGGTGACTCGGCTGATCGAGTCGGATCTGTAAATTGCACTGCTCAAGAAATTAGGAGGTCAATGACTTGGTTGATCGAGTCGGATCGATAGATCAAATTGCTCAAGAAGTCAGTAGGTCGATGACTCGACTGATCGAGTTGATTTGGTGGATCATATTTCTCAAAAAATCGAGAGGCAAGTGGGCTCAATAATTAACATATCATGTAGAGTCTATATTGATCCTGTTTTGAATCATGTCACATGTGTTAACTAGATTACGGGTTCGATCACGTGGATCCGTCCCTACCTTTGCATCAATTAGTCTTAGAGCATCTTCAATGGTGGATATTTTTTCAAATATCCCTCATTGGAGGTGATATTTTTGGGATGATTTTTCTTTTATGGGGCCCCACCAAAAGGTGGACTATCATATTTTTTTTTCTTTTATTTATTTTTAAAAATACAATTAATATTTTTTGGACTTTTATATATATATATATATATATATATATATATATATATATATATCAATTTCGTAATCATTGCATATTAAAAATTTCAGTTATTATTTTAGGAATTTATTCAACTCTTAAAATATCGATAAAAATTCTAGTAAAGAAAGTTCTCAGATTTATCCTAATCCTCAATTTCTTTAAATGTAAGTTAATAAAATGGTCGTATGATCCATAAATATTTAGTTGTTGATATTTGAGACTAGATATTTGACAAATGACATCCATAGATATTTAATTGGTTGGATGTTTTATTATGAAATTTAAAATATTTGACTAATAAGATATTTGAAAAATAATGTAAAAATGGAGACCATCCATCCTTGAAGAAATACCCCTAACCGCTCCATGCTCTTATGGATTTTGTTTTTCCTCGCAGCTTTAATGTACTTCAAACCCAATGGCTATGATATCTTGATAAGCCACTGTAACTGGAGAGGTAAATATGAAAAATGAAGACAAACATCTACATTTAGATTCCATTGGCAAGTTGTCTGCCATTACACGTGCCTTTGGTGAAGAAAAGACTAGAAAAGAATTGATATCTTTTCAATGTGGTGCTTCTTATCCTGGCTGAGGAATTGGGCTTGTATATTTTATATGTGGGTGGGACAGAGTAGGCTCATGTTTTGCTCCTGAACATTATGCACTATGGAGGAAACTTGTGTTAGAGATAATGCTGTTGACACTCTGTAGAATTGGGATTCAGATGGAAGGAAAGTAATGTGTTGCGAGTGGTTCACTCCCATAGCAAAAAACACACACACACACACATCCATCTTTTAAATAATTGCTTATTAATTATTGTCAGTATGGTTTACTCGATCATCAGACTGGTGTGCATGTCATTCTATTGCATGAGTTTTTCCTTAGAGGTTAATTTTCAATCTCGAAGAGGGATGTGCTTTCATCAATTGTTCAGATGAAGAAGTAGATAAAGTATGCAACAGGACTGAGTAAAACAGCTTGTGAGCTAAATGGAAAGGGTTCTTCAGAAGATTTGTCTTCTCAGACTCTCTGCTCTCCAACTGTTTGATCTATTGCAACCTTCGACAGCTCGTCTACAAGGTCCGCCAAATCTCTGGCCGAGCTGCCGTCTTCTGACACCGCTTCTGCCGCCTTTCTCCCTAACTCCCGCGCCTTCTGCCTCCGCGCCCTCCCCGCTTCGCCCACCGCCTCCGCCACCAGGCGCGCCAGCTCCTCCGGTTCTGGCACGGCTTCCTCGCCGCCCTCGCACGCCCTCACCGCCGTGCCTATCTCCTCCTCCAGCAGCCTCGCGTTGAAGAACTGGTCGGCGGCCATCGGCCACGTCAGCAGCGAGACCCCCGCCGCCACAGCCTCCAGTACCGAGTTCCACCCGCAGTGGCTGATGAACGCCCCCACCGCCGCGTGGTTCAGGATCGCCACCTGTGGCGCCCACCCGGTGAGCACGAGGCCTCGCCCCGCCACGCGCTCCTCGAACCCCATCGGCATCGCCACCGCCCCCCTGGTCGCCCACACGAATCGAGCCCCGCTGCCCTCCAGCCCAGCAGCCAGCGCCTCCGCTTGCGCCAGCGACAGCTTGGCCACGCTCCCGAAGGCCACGTATACGACGGATCCCTCCGGGAATCTGCCGAGCCAAGCTGCCAGCTGCTCGTCCAATCCGGCCGAGGTCCCCGGAGGCAGGGCGACGGGTCCCACAGCCCAGACGCGGGCGTGCCCTGGATCACGCCGGAGGTGTTGGAGGTAAGTCCTCTCGAGCTCGGCGAAGGTGTTGAAGACACAGCCCCAGCTGCGGGCGTTGGCGAGGAACATTTCCTTAGCGAACTCCGACAGAGAGTCGCCCTCGACGTACCGGCGGTAGATGGTGGTGAGGTGGCGCCACGGGTAGAGCGGCGAACCAGGTAGATCGGGGAAGAGTATGGGCTCGACGGGATCCTTAGGGTTGTTCCTCTTTGGCATCCGGCGCCAGAGCGAGTGGACAAGAGAGAGGCAGAGCGCGCCGGAGGGGAAGAATACGAGGTGAGGAACTCCGAGCTCGGCGGCGAGGCTGTTGGTCCAGCCGCAGAAGTAGTCGGAGAGGAGTGCGGTGGGGTGATGGTCCTGGCCCCAGCGGAGGAGGGGGAGATGGAGGCCGGCGAAGGCGCGCATAAGGAGGCGAATGTCGGTAGATAGATCTTCGTGAGCGTTCTCGACGCCTGGAAGGATGGCTGGGTCGGAGGGGAAGGGGAGGACGAGGGGGGCGGCGGCGGGGCAGCGGGCGGCGAGGAGAGAGACGTTTTTGGGTGTGACGGCGACTGTGACGATGACAGCGGGGTGGAAGCTTTCTGAGAGGAGGCGGGCGAGGTCTAGAAGAGGCAGCATATGACCCGCCGCCGGGAACGGGACCAACAGGAGATGAACTTGCCGCTCGTCCGCCATCTCTGTCTCTGGTGGACTTCTTGCTGAACTGGCGAGCATTCGACAGAAGGAAATTAGATTAAAATTGATATTTTATTATTAAAAGTAGCTTAAATTCTAATGTTTTTTAACAATATTGGATATCAAAATATTTTCAAAGTTAAAAGATAAGATAAAGTGATTTTTGATATATTTTTTTAATACAAGATTGTTTTTTTTTACAATAATAAAAGTAAAAAAAATGCCTTTTTTAAAAAAATCTAGATAAAATTACTTTTGGTTCCTGACGTTTTTCATGCAGGGGATAAAATATTTATCTTTCTATATATAATTGTGGGACCCACCGGATGATAGTTTGCCATGTAGTATCCGATTCTATATGTTTGGTTGATTCCCATTCAAATTGTTAAAACTTGTTTAAGTTTAATTGATGTGACAGATCAAAATCTATATCACTATAACTGGTCAAAAGTATGGCCGATTTTGCGTAAAAATTAGGAGAAAGTGCCTTCTTTTGGTGTTATTATACGATTGGTCAAAAAAAAGAATAAGTTATTGTTCAATAAATTAATGATGGGATGAAGTTGAGATTTTGTAAGAAAAAAGACACTAGATGTTATCGATTCATTGTATAGCAAAAGGCTCCTTTCGGGATGATATGATAATTAAGATATGAAATATTTTTATGTAAGATTTTAGAATTAAAATTTGATGTATTTGAGTATATCTTTTTTATATTTGATGATTAGTAGTTATTCATGATATATTTTCTCTGTATTAGTTTAGGGACGGATTAACGGAGACGTTGGTACGAATGAATCATCTTTTATCATATTATAAATAAAAGTTTAATTATAAGAGTTAAGATTAAAATCATGTTAGGAAATATTTAATGCTAAAACAATGTTAGGAAATATTTAATGTGTTAATTGAAAATATGAAGGTCAAATTTGCAATTGAAATAGATTTGGTCATGAGTGAGTCTTCCGATTTAGTCGATGTAATTCGAACTATAGATGAGTTTAATTCATATATAATGTACCTATGCCCTTTTTAAATGAACTTCCTTTGTCTTTTTGATATCTTCTAGAGTTTTTTAAGTTTACTTATAGTTATAAATAAAGGGGTGACGAAACACATACAAGTTTTAACTTGTTTCAATCTAAAATATAATAAGACTCTCATTTGTTGATTTTTTTATTGAACTAGAACTTATAATGATAATCTCTTATGGCATTATCAACTTAAATCAAAATGGGCCTGATTTATTCTAATAAGCTAAATTTAATCAAAATTGGGTCAGATTAGCGAATAGATCAGAATTGATTAAATAGACTTAGGTTTAAACAAGAACAACATAGATAAGACATCCCTGTCCAATTAGATTAGTTATATCCAGAACAATGGACTAAGTGTAAGGTTAGTTTCCTAATCGACTGATCCAGTGTGTCAGTCCATTGGAGCTCCTCAAATAAGAAAATTAATTTTTCTTATTTGCTTATGGATTCTGTATATTTTCCATGTATATGTGTGAATTGAAATAAATCAGTTTTATTATTGGTTTGCCAGTTTTATACTGACATTATTATTTTTCAATTCCAGATGCCACGAATGATATGCACAATGACTCGTCGTGATGTGCAACGGAATGAGCTACGGGAGGAGATTTAGGAGATGGAGTATGACCCATTTTTAGAGTCAGAGGACATATTGGATGGCTTAATCAGTTATTCTGGAACTTGAATAGGAAGAGTTTTCAGTTCTGTATAATTATAGGATCTGAGCTTTGATTCAATCAATGTCAGGGTATCCTAAAGTGGTAACACACCATATAGGGGGGCGGGCGCTTTGAAGGGCGCATCTCATATGCAGAATTGTGTATGGAGCTACCATGATTATCCAAAGGAGGATCCTAAAAAATCTAAGGAGGATATAGACGAGGATCCTTAAGAACTAGAGGAAGATCCTGAAGAACCAGAGGAGGATCTAGATGAAGATCTTAAAGAATCCGAGAAGGATTCTGAAGAAGGTTCAATTTTAGACCAAATGGAAAATTTTGAAGTTGGTCTATCTAATATTGCTCTAAATGAGTCCAAGTTAAAAGAAATTGAGTTAACCACTACACTGGTATTTATCCTAGTGAGAATGGTGTTGACCAATCTAGTTTATTAGAGTTCTATTATTGTTACTGTCGCTATGTAAGAACAGTATTAGTCCATTTAATTTATGAGTTATGTAATAATTTCTGCCGTTATATATGAACAGAGTTATTTTATGAAAATTTATGTTATGAGCTAACAAATTTAATTTAATAATTAGTTTATTTCATGATTAATTCATTTATTGGAATATGTGTAACAGAATTGATCAATATTGATTTGATTGGATCATACGAATGATAAGTGGAAACGTAGTTATCACTTAACTTTGTAAACCAACTCAAATTAATATTGAGTCAATCGTCAATTGTATGCATATAAATTACACTAAATTACTAAATAATGTATTATTTATATTAGATTTTGGCAACTAAAAATATCATAGTCGAACTCAATAAGGGAGAGAAACTTATTGGGGATAACTATAAAATTTGGTACCTCAAGATATAATATATTCTTGAGGAATAAGAAGTTCTAGAAATTGCTCATCAGTTTATGGAAGAACCTGTAGATGGTTCTTTGGTATAGCATAAATATGATCTTGATGCCTATAATGCATGGAAGAAAAAAATACTCTACTGTTAAGGGTATATTGATTAATTCAATAATAGATGACCTGGTTTATGAGTATAAGTCTTTTCCATCAGCTTATGATGTTTGGGTAGCTCTTAGAGAGAAATATATCGGAGTTAGTTTAAGCAAGTTTCGTCAGCTGACAATAAAGTTTGACAGTTATAAAAGCACTTGAATGTTATTATGACCCAAAATCTAAGGAAAATGACTAATATGATTCAAGAGTTAAAAACAGTTGGTCATAAGTTGACTAATGAATAACAGGTTTAGACAGTAATTCATTCCCTTCCTGATTCTTGAGAAACGATGAAATAGAACCTCGCACACAGTGAGAGTATCAAGACTTTCACTAATGTCTCATGCATGTTAAACTTGAGGTGGAGAGAATAGAATCTGCAATGATTTCTAGACAAGCTTTTGTAGCTGAAGATTCTATTCGAGCATCCAGATCTAAGAATAAAAGAAATTAGTTCCATAAGAAAAGGGGAAACGGAAAAGAAGCTGGTGTTGTTGCTGGATAAGGCCCAATCAAGAAGAAAGGAAATAAGTATGAAAAGAAATCTAAAAGCATGTTGACTTGCTATAACTATGGCAAGAAGGGTCACTTTGCTCGGAATTGTACTAAGCCAAAAAGATAGATCCATATTTAACTTCTTTTCATGAGCGTTATGTTGCTAGTTTAGTATTGCTAGCTAATTCTTATCCTTTATGGATTATAGATTCAGCAACAAACCATGTAGCTCATGATCGTGTTAGGATGTATACTAAAAGTCTAGCTTTTGGTATAAACATTTATCTAGAAATAAGAATCATATTGGTTAAATGTCTACATTTATGATAAATGTAGTTGTTCAATTAATTTATATTGTAGATAACATGGTGTGTGGTGTCACACACAGAAGATCATGTTATCGGTTCTTTATAAATTATAAACAGTTGCTCACGACTAAGATGGAAAGGAACAAACCATTGGAATAGTCGTAGTGTAATTAGGTATTAGTTTATCTTGACTAATAAATTATACTAGTACACTCTAAGTGTATTGAGTAGGACCATTTTAGGTAAGTTCTTTTTATACTAACTTGATAAAAGAACTAGACCTTAGTTATTATGGAAGTGTGTGCTCTTAATCCTAATATAATAACAAACACATATATTTGATATTTATTTCTTTAATTTATCAATGGGTGAGATTTAGTTCGATAAATCAATAAGCCCGATAAGTTGGGAAATGACATCACTTATAGTGTGTGTTGTTGATTATAGAAGGAAACTGTGTCCTAGTGATCTAGGTTGATAATGTCCCTAAGAGGAGCTCATAAGGATTGTCATGTTAAACCCTGCAGGTGGACTTAGTCCGACATGACGATAAGGTTGAGTGGTACTACTCTTGGACTAAGATATTAATTAAATGAGTTGTCAGTAACTCACTTAATTAGTGGACATTTGACATCTTAAACACAGGGAGACTAACACACTCATAATAAGAAGGAGCCCAAAAATGTAATTTGGGATTGGTGCGGTAGTTCAATAATAATTCTTTAGTGGTATGAATTATTATTGATGAAGTTAAGTTGTGTGTTCGGGGCGAACACGAGAAGCTTAATTTCATCGGGAGACCAAAATCAATTTCTCCTCTCGGTCCCTATCGTAGCTTCTTATATATAGAGATTTATACCCACCACATACCCACATTCTTACCCATCCTAATGGGGCCGGCCAAGCTAGCTTGGAACCCAAGCTAGGGCCGGCCAAGACCAAGTGGATGAGCCAAGTTGGTGGCCGGCCACTAGAATATTAAAAAGGATTTTTATTAAAATTATTTCTTATGTGGATATCATGGTTTTAATAGAGAGTTTAAAATTTAAATATTTCCTTTTATAGCTTTCTACAAAAGATTAAGAAAAGATTTGAAATCTTTCCTTATTTGTATATTGAAAGGAGATTTTAATTTTGAGAAAACTTTCCTTTTTAACCATGATCATAATTTAAAAGAGAGTTTTAAAAATTAAATATTCTCTTTTATTAGTTTCTACAAAAGATTAAGAAAAGATTTGATATCTTTCCTTATTTGTAGATTGAAAAGAGATTTTAATTTTTAGAGATAACTTTCTTTTTTGGAAATTATCCACATGTTTAAAAGAAAGATTTTAATTTATAAAATTTCCTTTTTATAACCCACCACGAAGGGAAAAATTATTGGAGAAATTTTTTATAAATTTCCGGAAACAAATTAGGAAGTTTTAATTTTTGTTTTAATTAAAACTCTCTTTGTTTTGGGGAAATAAGTGGCCGGCCATGTATATTGAGAAGAGAAAATTATTTTTAATTAAATAAATTTTCCTTTTCATGGCAAAAGAATTAAGGAAGTTTTTTATTTAAATTTCCTTATTTACCAAGACCAAGGATTATAAAAGAAGGGGTAGAGGTGCCTTCATGGCTTAACGACTCTATTATTTTTCTTCCTCTCTTTTCTTCCTTGATGGTGGCCGGCCCTATTATTTTTCCTTCTTCTTCATTGGCCGGACCTTGTAATCTCATGGAGCTTGAAGATGACCGGATTTTAGCATGGAGAAGGAGAGAAAGGAAGCATCCCTTGGAGCTTGGTGGTGGTGGCCGAATCACATCTATTTATGGAATATTTGTGGTGGCCGAATCATGCTTGGAGAAGAAGGTGGCTTAGGTGGATTCTCATCTCGGTAGATCGTTGCCCACACAACGTCCGTGATAAGAAGAGGAATACGGTAGAAGATCAAGAGGTCGTTGCATACAAAAGGAAGGTATAATTAGTAATTAATTTCCGCATCATACTAGTTGTATTTCTTTTGTATGAATTCCAAACACAAGAGGCATTAGATTCTAGATTTTCAGATTTGTTTCGAAGATGTGTTTCTTTTGTTTTGTTTTTTGAATTTGTGATTCGATTGTTCTTTTTGGTTAACCTAGAGTTATTTAAGGAAATTAAATATTAGCTTTCCTTAAAAGGCTTTGTTTAGGCAGTGGTGGTTGCTCCCATATCTAAGAAGGTCATGTGCCTCGCCATGCAGTCCTGGAAGTCAATTTTGAAAATTAATATTTAATGAAATTAATAACATAGGTGGATTTGAATCAATAGCTGCTCCAAGTTCATCTCGCCCGTCTGGACTTCGTGCTAGCTATCCGGTCAGCCTGTCGACCTAGCTGGACTTCGTGCCAAACGTCCGGTCAGTCCGTCGACCCTTTTGGACTTCGTGCCAGCTATCTGGTCGGCCCATCGACCTAGCTGGGCTTCGTGCCAAATATCAGGTCAGCCCGTCGACCTGTCTGGGCTTCTCCTGCACACTCGATCAGAGTGTTAGATTAACAATAAAACTAACTTAACCTATTTTGTCATTCATCAAAACCTGAGTTAGACCTTTAGTGCTAACCGCACCAACAATCTCCCCATTTTTGATGGAATGACAACTTGGTTAAGTTAGTGTAAAATGCAAGTGAAGCATTCATTAATAGGTTTTTAAGTTAGTTTTTATTTTAAGTTTGTTTTAGCTAACTTAACCTCCTAACCAAGTTAGTTTTTATTTTCAGTTTATTTTAGCTAACTTAACCACCTAACCCTCCCCCTTTGATATTCATCAAATATAAACATGGATGAAATAATCATAAATACAAAAATGTTGTAAAAAGAGTGCAAACACAAATCAGATCGACTAGGGGAGTTAGATAATTGGAAATTTTGCTTTAAAGAGTATCTCTTATCCTTTTCAAAAATAGCTAAGAAAGATAATTTAGAAATAGTAATTTTTAATAAGTTTTCCAAAATAGCTAAGTTTTGAAAAATGACTAAGTTAGAAAGCAATATATCTTAGTAGTAAGTTTGTCAATTAATTTTCAAAAGATAATTATTGCAATCATAAATATATAAAAGCTAATTTTTTAAGTGTATGTTCCAAAATTTTTCAAAATAAACTTTAACTTGAAACATTTTTCAAACATAAATTCTATAACGAAAATTTTACAAAAGTAACATTTTCAAAAACCAGATAAAATTCAATGCTCAAAATCTAATTTTTCAAAGTTGAGTTTGTGAAATTTAATTTGCAAAACTAAGTTTCTATTTTCATAAATTAATTTTCAACATTAAGTTTGAAAAATCATAATTTCAAAACTAAGTTTGTAACATTTGATTTTCAAAACCAGTTTTCAAACCAAGTTTATAACATACAATTTTTAAAACCAAGTTTTTTTTTAAAAAAATTTAACATAAAACTTAGTTTTTCAAAGGTTAGGTTTCATCAATACATTTCTAAAACATTTTTACAAGAATATTTTCCAAAACCTAATTTCAAAAAAATATTTTTAATAAAAAATTGTGAAACTACTTATTGCTCCCCTGAATCTGACATTATTAAATTTGTCTAATCGGTTAGCTACTTACTGACTAATCAGAGGATAGCAGCTTACACTTGGTTAGTCAAGTTAAGTCTAAGCATCAATTAGTGTTTGACTATACTGATTGACTTAATTTGATTAATATATATTTGGTATTTAACGCCCAAACTCATTTTGATGCACTGACATAAGCATCTTAAGTCCATGCAATCTGCCTATGCATCTCACCCCTTTCTATGTTTGACAATTACAAACAAGAGAGTCCTAGGGTGTTGGTGAGATGCTCAAGTATTAGCCCTAGGGGAATATGAGTTCTACGGAATTGTTCTAGTTTAAGGCTAAAACTGTTTTGAAATTTTAAAAATAGAAAATTTTGAAAACATAAAAATATTTTACCTTAGAATTTAAAAATAACCATTTTTTGAAAACAATTTTAAAATTCCTAATCTATTAGACACAATAGACTAAATCATTTTCAAAGTTAATATATACCTAAGTAAGTGTAGTCCAGAATATCATAACTCAATGTCAAAGTCAAGGTACAATGATCATGATGAAATATACATAGTGGTCGGGATGTCTATCAAGATGAGGAGGAGGGGTGTGGTCCGGGTGGTCTAGCTCCGAAGGAACGGAACATCTCGACCAGCTCAGCGTGACGGGTCCGGGCATCCTCTCGAGAAGGTCTGAGATATCCTGTCGCACGTCTTGTCTAAGATCGGAGACCTCCTACCGAAGACTCATCATGGATAGCTCGGGTCCAGCAACTCGATCGCCTAGAGTGCGATGTGCGGGACGAGGTGCTCGGCCTAGAGGTGGAGGTGGTACCGGAGCCGGAGCGTCCTCGCTAAATAGTGCAACCATGAATTCATCCTGCTATGCCGCCTCCTGGGCATCTGGGTCTGGCTGGTGTTGTGGCCCCCTCCGCCAAGACATGACAACATCATTATCTATGTGGACACCCGCTAATGAGAAGCTCCTAGGTCCTATGACGTCGAACTCAGTCATGGCTCGAACATTACCTCGGGTGACGTCAATATGTAGGTGGGCGAAATATGTCGTCAAAATATGACAATATGGCATATGAACTCGAGTGCTGGTGATATATCCAGCTACATAGATAATGGTCTGAAATATATGTAGACTAATATCTATATCTAATATATGGGAAAGTGTGTACAAAAGAAAGGAATGGAATGGGCGCATCATCGCTATGTCGCGAGTGGATAGTGGTAATATGCAGTAAACTAAGACCCTATAGAGTGCATTGTTGGATCGAAAGCGCTAGAGGGGGGGGGGTGAATAGCGCTCGTGGCTATTTTGTTCTTTTCATAAAACTATCGGAGTGAAACACGCAGTGGAAATAAAGAAAAGGGAACAACACACGAACACGGTCGTTTACTTGGTTCGAAGCCTGTGGCGACTCCTACTCCAAGACCCACACTCGTTGAGCGTTTACGTTGGGCAACAACTATAATATCAGAAAATTATTACACGTTGAGTACAATTGAAAGCTGTAATAAAAGTTATACTGACAACAAAAGGCTAAATCTGAAGCTTCGGGTTGTCGGGATGTTGCTACAGCACTTCTGGAATGTTTCTTGAGCAGCACGTTGAAGAAGGACAGCTTTTTTTTGATTCATCTTCCAAGCTGCTGCTTGAACCCTCCTTATAAACAGTGATGGAGGCGCCTCCAAGCCTGTCTGAGGCGCCTCCAGGCCGCCGAGTCGCACGCGTGGATCATCTCTGATATGGTCGCACCTTATCCCATTGAAGGCGCCTCCAAGCTGCTCCAAGGCGCCTCCAACGCCTGGTCCAAGGCGCCTCCAGCTTCTCTGGACAGTTGGCTTCGGATAACTTAAACTTATTTTTTTTCAAAATTTAATTAACTTAAAATTATTTTTAATTAACTTAAACTTATTTTTTTTCAAAATTTAATTAACTTAAAATTATTTTTCAAAACTTAATTCGTTTCGGAATCGTAAAACAATCGAGTAAATAAACGCAGCAGAAAAATAAAAGAGCACACGCTAACACAAGTTGGTTACTTGGTTCGGAGCCTGTGGCGACTCCTACTCCAAGGCCCGCGATCGTTGATCGCTTCCGGTGGGCAACAACTATAAGCTCGAAAGTTGTTATTACAAACTAAGTACAGTGTAAAAGCAGTAAACAAACTTTATACCGACAACGAAATATTTCCGGTTGGAAATCCGAAGTCAGACCCGGACAGTCCGACGACTGTCAAGTTTATCTATCATATTATTTCTGTGCTAACTTTGTTTTGCAGGGTTTGTGTTTGGGACTAACACAATTTGTAGGAACAAAGGAGCAACTCAGACCTCGGATGAACAGTGTCTGAGGCACCTCCATGGGGCTTGGAGGCGCCTCGGGTGCTAGCTGAAGTCAGCTGTCCAGAAATGCTGAAGGCGCCCTATATAGACTTGAAGGCGCCTTGGAGTTGGGGTTCAAGACGCCTTGGACTGGCCTTCAAGGCGCCTTGAGGAAGATAAGCACAGAAGGAGTCTGTGCTGATCTACGCGGCTGAATCGGCTCGTTGAAGGCGCCTCGGATAGCCTTGGAGGCGCCTCCAGCACTATTTATAAGGGGACTTCGAACAGCAGCTCAAAATAACTTCTTCAAAGCGATCTTTCTGCTACAAGCTGCTTACGAGACGATTTCGAAGTGCTGCAACAACTCCTCCCTTGCTCTCAAAAGCTTTAAATTAATTATTTGACTAAACGAAAAATTCTTTCAAATTTAAACTTAAGCTAAGTTTTCAAAACCTTAAACTTCGAATCATTTTTTTTTGTACTTTTTGAAAATTCTGGCTAAGTGTTTTTAGACTAAGCTTTCTTAACTTTATTTCCTGCACTACTAATCCAAGACCTAGTCTTGGGATATTTCTATTTTTTTGTTGTTGCATATCGCTAATGGCCCAACAAGAAGGTTTCAGCACCATTCGCCCCCCACTTTTCTTCGGAGAAGACTTCGGATATAAAGTTTGTTTACTGCTTTTACACTATACTTAGTTTGTAATAACAACTTTCGAGCTTATAATTGTTGCCCACCGGAAGCGATCAATGATCGCGGGCCTTGGAGTAAAATTATTTTTAAAGTTAATTAACTTAAAATTATTTTTCAAAACTTAATTAACTTAAAATTATTTTTAAATTTAATTAACTTAAAATTATTTTTCAAAACTTAATTAACTTAAAATTATTTTTTAAAATTTAATTAAGTTGAATTTCATCGTCTTCTATAATTCTTGGGCTAATGTCTGTGTCTTGATCTAATGCACTTGATTGAATGTTTCATGAAAGTCCTAGTTGCGGTTAGGCAGATGGAAAACCTTAGGGGGTGGTAACCCTAGGTCATAGGGGGTGGTAACCCTAGATAAAGACGCAGACATTAACCCAAGAATTATAGAAGATGATGAAATTCAACTTAATACTAGTAAACCAAAGGAACTAACTCCTAACACAAATATACGAACAAAAAGAATAGGTACTTCTCACCCACCTGACCAAATTTTGGGTGACCCAAACTTAGGAGTTAGAACTAGATCATCGTATAGAAACCTGAGTCAGATTGCCCTTATTTCAAAGATTGAGCCTAAGACTATAGAAGAAGCCCTACCCGACCCAGACTGGATCATTGCTATGCAGGAAGAGCTAGCACAATTCGAAAGAAACCAAGTATGGGAACTTGTACCTAAACCCATAGATAAGTCCATTGATCCTGTCCGAAAGCTGAATCAACGGACTCTGGGCACGTGGCGCTCTCCGGGTCGATGACATAGATCTCCGACTGGTCGCACGAACCTCCGGCGAACCTGCACAGAAGTCGGGCCGGGAAGGGGTTCCCGGCGACGACCCTCCGACGCTCAAGTCAGGTAAGCGAGTAGTGAAGAAGTGGCTCCAAATATTGTAGAACGCGTACCTCCAGCGAAGTATAGGGCTCCTTATATAGAGCGGTGAAAGAGCTCACACACACCTACCGAGGCAAATACGTGTCCTTAGCCCATACCTCGGTATGTGTTTGTCAGAAAGCTTACCCGATACCATACTGCTACAGTCCAGGCACGTCTTCGATGGGACAGCAGAACACCTTGCCGCCAGATTTGGAGTATGGCCTAGTCATAGGACTTGATAGCTATCATAAGATGTTCCTTGTCCTTCTCTCCCTACTCCATGCCGGGGCATCCAGCCGGCCGACACTCATCTCACGTTCTGCCGGACGACACTTACATCCCGTCCGACCCTCCATTTGCATCGGTATGCTGGGGAGATCCTCGGTAAGGCGCTATGTGGGGACTACTAGCAGTATGTTACCTTATGTCTACGGCCGAGCATGACTTCCGCTCAGCCCTTCGTTACTGTTCAATCGAGCGCCGGAACCCCGACTCCTGTCAGGGCACCTTTTGCCATCGGTTATTCACCGGTCGACCGGCCGGGAGGTCGGCCCATCCTTCTCCGGTCGGCCACCTGGCCCTTTGACTTCCACGTGGCGTTGACCCTTCAAAATGGGGGTCCCCTGTTCTAACCGCCGGATCACTTGCCTCCCCCTCAAGTCTAGTCGAAGGAGGCGAAGTTCGACTGACTGGACTGCCGATCTGACTGAGTAACGGCCGCTACATTAGTCCGCTCGGCCAGGCTTAGGGATGCTCATCCGTTCGGCGGTGTCTTGCCCGTGCCTTGTATTCCCTTGGAATCCATGCAGAATCCTTTCCCCTACTGCCAATCACGTGCGCTGCGCACGGTAAGGGGCACTCATTAAATGCGACCCGTGCCCAGCTGACACGTGGCGACCTCGCTTTTGTCAGCGTATGGTGGTGGCGTTACGTCGGATGAGACAGTCGCCGTTTGAAATGAATGGCTGGATGATGACCTCGTTCTTCACGACCTGAATCGGACGGTGGAAGCTGCTTGCGGCCGACGTTATAAAGCTCGCGACTTCTCTTCTTTGCCGCATTTCGGCTTCATCGATCCCCGACGCCCCGCTGCTCCTTTCTTCTCCAGCGGCCTCGAGGCCCCCCGCGACCATCCTTTTGCTCGTAAGCCTTTCTTTTCCTCGCTTCCTCCCTCCTTTTCTTCCTGTTAGTTGTCTTTATCATTCTGCCCCCTTCTTTCCTTGTTTTATTTCCTTTTCCTCTCATCCCGCGTCCGTTCCTTGCCTTATACCATGACTAGTACCTCACAGCCGACCGCCGGCGCTCCTGGTCTTTGGTATACGACCATGGAGAGCCGGTTTGACTAGGAGGATGCGCTGCGCCTCGCTCGGACCTATGCAATCCCTGACGACCACCACATAGTATTAGCAACTCCCGCCGACCGGCCTCATGAACCGCCGCCCGGCACCGTTCTTTTCTTCCGAGACCAATTTTTGGCCGGGCTACGCTTTCCACCCCATAAGTTTTTCTTGCAAGTTTGCAACTATTTTCGCATCCCACTCGGCCAGCTAGTTCTGAATTCAATCAGGCTGCTGAGCGGAGTGGTAGTTCTGTTTAAACTGAACAACATCCCGTTGGACCCCCAAGTGTCCCATTACTTCTACTACCCTAAGCAAGCCGAGTGGGGTACTTTCATTTTCCAATCTAGGATAGGTTTTGTCCTTTTTGATAATATGCCGAGCTCCAACAAACACTGGAAGGAGCATTTTTTCTACATGCGCTTTCCCGAGCCACCAGCCTTCCAAATCAAGTGGCAGACGGCGATGCCAGCGCAACCGGAGCTCGGTAAATTTAGGGGCGATCCGGCCTACCTTCATGCAGCCGACCGGCTTGTCGACCAGCGCTATCACATCGACAGGCTGCTCCTTCCGGGAGTGCTGTATATATTCGGCTTGTCTTCTATCCCAGCCGATCTGCCTTGCAGCAAGAGTAAGTTCTCTTATCTTCCCGTTTCTTTTGTTCTAATTGATTTATTCTTTGTTTCTGCAGCCGAAGTTATGTGGCGCGCAAAGGCTACCGAGCGGCTGAAATTGTGAGCCGCTGAGATCGAGGCGGCCAAGAAAAAAGAGGTCGTTGAGCGGAGCTTGGACTCAGCTGGTCCGACCGGCGGAGAGGGTGAGGGGACTCAGAGTGTCCCCGAAGCCTTAGACGCTTCTGCCTCTCTCGGCGAGGCTGCGGGTGATATAGAGCCTTCTACCCAAGTCGGGGTAGAGGGCCGTTCGGTTGACGAAGCTCCCCTGGCAACTCGGAAGCGAAGACGGCTAGAACCAGCCTCTCAACCAACTCCCTCTGATGAACCGCAGTCCGAGCGGGGCGATGAAGCTCCAGTGCTGTCCGGGACGGTCTTTATAGAGAGTACCCCCACGCCGCGCGGCTCTCCAAGGGCTACCTCTGAGGTGCCGCCCGCCAGTCCTCCACGAACCATGCGTCGTCTAAGGCGATTGGGCGACCTTCCTTCCTCAAGTGGTGAACCGTCCGGCAAAGCAGCTGCACCCCCGGGTGATCCGAGCGGCCCGAGATTGATAAAAACTATCCTACGCCTTCCGTCGGAGGAATACATGATGGCTGCTGATCGGCCAGTGGTCCCCGAGCAGAAGATCACCCTCACGGGTCCTCTTGCCAAAGCCTGGGAGGATGCTCGGCTCCGAATTACAATGATGACTCCTGGTCAGCTAGGCGACATCAATCTACAACAGGCGACCGGGGTATGTTCCTTTGCCTTGTTAGTTATTTGGATTTAGTTTCTAACTTGCTCCTGTCTGTTTGCAGAACTGGGTGGAACAGATTGCTATCAGCAACCGCCTAGCTGAACTGGAGGACGAGCTGAAAAATCTCAAAGCCGCGGGAGAAAGCAGACAGTCAACGGTCGCTTTGGAGAAGGCCAAAAAACTGCTGGAAGCCGAGCGGGGTAAGTCCTCCGATCTGTCGAGTGAGGTGGCTCATCTCGAAGCTTTGGTCAAGCAGCGGGACAAGGAAATAAAGACCGCGACCACCCGGAAGCTTAAAGCCATCGATGACATGGATATGATGAAGGTAGAGAACCGGGGGCTAGAGCATAGAATGAAGGAATTAGACGCCTTGCTCCAGACTGAACGGGAGGGCCGTTCGGCCGACCAAGCTAAAGCGGAAGGGGCTCAGAAAGATCTTCAAGCTGCCCTCGATGCTTCTAAAGCTACCTTTAAAGAATATCAGGATGGGGAGCCTGGTCGGTCGGCGGAGGTGCGTAAAGCATTCGTCCGCTCGGATGAATTTGGCGAAAGGTTTAGCGACAAGCTATCCTTAACTTTTGAAGAGGCGATCAAAGTGGCAGTGGAATATCTGAAGACCAAAGGCCACATACCTGCCGAGCTGTCCGTCCCCCCCCCCCCCCCCCTCCCCCCCCGAAGATTTAGCGGTCATGATGGGCTCCATCCCCGATTCTCTCTTTAACTTCGATGATAGTGCATGAGGGGTTTGTGTAATTTCTCTAAGTGTGCAATCTTTTGTATGCCTGCCGTTCGGGGCGAATATTATAAATTTTGTCTGTCCGCCGCTCGGCATAAGTGGATTGTCACCTTTTGTTATTTGTTTGCTCAACCAGCGTCCCATCTTTACTTTCGTCTCATTCACTGTTTTCTCGCGTTCAAAGTACATTTTATAAAGGAGCTGCTCGGCCCCACGCTTTCTTTATTCTTGCCTTATCGGCCTGCCCGATCTGAGGTCGACCTTTACAATCGAGGACCACACAGAGAGCTACTTGTCTTGCGGCTCTATAGGCTTCGGTTGCCCGCCTTTTAACGTCGATTTTTATCGTCGGAGCTCGACGGTCTTCCGCTTGGAGGTTTTATAGACGCCGGCTCGTCTCTCGATTTTTAACGTCGGAGCTCGACGGTCTTCCGCTCGGAGGGTTTATAGACGCCGGCTCGTCTCTCGATTTTTAACGTCGGAGCTCGACGGTCTTCCGCTCGACGGGTTTATAGACGCCGGCTTGTCTCTCGATATTTAACGTCGGAGCTCGACGGCCTTCCGCTCGGAGGGTTTATAGACGTCGGCTCGTCTCTCGATATTTAAAGTCGGAGCTCGACGGTCTTCCGCTCGGCGGGTTTATAGACGCCGCTGCCTCTCGATATTTAACGTCGGAGCTCACGACCTTCCGCCGGAGGGTTTATAGACGCCGCCTCTCGATATTTAACGTCGGAGCTCGACGGCCTTCCGCCGGAGGGTTTATAGACGCCTTGCCTCTCGATATTTAACGTCGGCTCGACGGTCTTCCGCCGGCGGGCTTATAACTGCGGCTCTCGATTTTTAACGTCGGAGCTCGACGGTCTTCCGCTCGGAGGGTTTATAGACGCCGGCTCGTCTCTCGATTTTTAACGTCGGAGCTCGACGGTCTTCCGCTCGGAGGGTTTATTGACGTCGGCTAGTCTCTCGATATTTAACGTCGGAGCTCGACGGTCTTCCGCTCGGCGGGTTTATAGACCCCGGCTCGTCTCTCGATATTTAACGTCGGAGCTCGACGGCCTTCCGCTCGGAGGGTTTATAGACGTCGGCTCGTCTCTCAATATTTAACGTCGGAGCTCGACGGTCTTCCACTCGGCGGGTTTATAGACGCCGGCTCGTCTCTCGATATTTAACATCGGAGCTTGACGGCCTTCCGCTCGGAGGGTTTATAGACGCCGGCTCGTCTCTCGATATTTAACGTCGGAGCTCGACGGTCTTCCGCTCGGCGGGCTTATAAACGCCAGCTCGTCTCTCGATATTTAACGTCGGAGCTCGACAGCCTTCAAGGCTAATTTTAAGGCTGCCGTTCGGCGAAACTATTTGCCATCCTTAAATCATTTTGGCTTCCTGCATTACAAGTACTTGGGCGACCAAAACGTATACAAAAATTACATCAGCGCACCTTTCACCCAGCTCGGTACGGCTGGAGATGATTCGCGCTCCAAGGTCGGTCCAGCTGCCATCCGTGTTCATCCTCCAAATAATAAGCGCCCGAGCGGAGCTTTTCGATAACCTTGAAGGGGCCCGCCCAAGGAGCTTCCAGCTTGCCGACGTCGCCGACCGGCTTGACTTTCTTCCAAACAAGGTCGCCGACTTGGAATGATCTTGGTATTACGCGCCGGTTGTAGTTTTGCTTCATCCGTTGACGGTACGCCATTAGCCGGACGGACGCCTTGGCTCTCTCTTCTCCAACCAAGTCCAGCTCCATGTTCCTCCGCTCGGCGTTGTCATTATCATAATTCTGAATCCGAGCGGACTTGACGCCAACTTCGACAGGAATAACCGCTTCGCCGCTATACACCAGATGGAAGGGCGTGACGCCAATTCCTTCCTTTGGGGTCGTTCGGATGGCCCATAAGATGCCTGACACTTCATCCACCCAGCTACCTCCCATATGGTCGAGCCGAGCCCGCAAAATGCGAAGAATTTCCCGATTGGCTACTTCGGCTTGACCATTGCTTTGGGGGTATGCCACGGACGTGAAGTGTTGTTCGATGCCGAAGCTTTTGCACTAATCTTCGAGCAATTTTCCTGTGAACTGTCGCCCGTTGTCGGAAATAAGTCGACGGGGGATGCCGAACCGACAGATGATGTTCTGCCAGATAAACTTCTTGACCATCTGCTCGGTGATCTTGGCTAGCGGCTCGGCCTCCACCCATTTGGAAAAATAATCGACTGCCACTAGTAAAAATTTCCGCTGCCCGGTCGCCATAGGGAATGGACCCACAATATCCATTCCCCATTGGTCGAAGGGACAGGACACAGTGGCTGCTTTCATTTCTTCTACCGGTCGGTGTGAGAAATTATGATACTTCTGACAAGAGAGGCACGTCGAGATGGTCCGAGCGGCGTCTGTTTGCAGGGTTGGCCAGAAGTATCCGGCCAGCAGTATCTTTTTAGCCAGCGATCGCCCGCCTGGATGTCCTCCGCATGATCCTTGGTGCACTTCTTAGAGGATGTACGCCGCGTCTTCTGAGCTCACGCATTTCAACAGTGGGCGAGAGAAAGCCTTCTTGTATAGTTGGTCTCCAATGAGCGTGAACCGTCCGACTCTCCTCCTTAGTAGCTAGGTTTCATCCTGACCAGACGGTGTAGCTCCCGAGCAGAGGAATTCCATGATGGGTGTCCGCCAGTCGATCGGAAATGAGAGGCCCTCCATCCGGTCGACGTGAGCCACCAGCGAAACCTGTTCAATTGGCTGCTGGATGGCGACCGGCGTTTTTGAGCTTGCGAGTTTGGCTAACTCATCGGCTGCTTGGTTCTCCGCTTGGGGTATCTTCTGGATAATAACCTCTATGAAGTCGGCCTTGAGTTTCTCGAAGGCTTGAGTGTAAAGCTTGAGCCGAGAGTTGTTGATTTCAAAGGAGCCTGAGAGTTGTTGAGCGGCCAGTTGGGAGTCTGAATGTAGCGTCACCCGTCCGGCCCCTACATGTCGGCCAGCCTGTAAGCCGGCTATAAGGGCTTCATACTCGGCTTCATTATTCGTAGCTCTATAATCAAGCCGGACGGATAGATGCATCTTTTCTTCTTGGGGAGAAAGCAACAATACACCAATACCGCTCCCGAGCCGAGTGACCGATCCGTCCACAAATATCTTCCACATGGCTTCGGGTTCTGGCCTTTGTACTTCGGTGACAAAATCCGCCAAGGAATGCGCCTTTATCGCCGACTGGGGCTGGTATTGGATGTCGAATTCGCTCAACTCCGTCGTCCATTTAATGAGCCATTCGGACGCTTCGGGATTCAACAGCACTCTTTCCAATGGGCTATTCGTCCGGACGATGATAGTATGAGCCAAGAAGTAAGGACGGAGGCGCCGAGCGGCGAGGACCAAAGCGAAAGCCAATTTCTCGAGACCAGTGTAGCGAGATTCAGCATCCTTTAAAATATGACTCAGAAAATATACAGGCTCTTCTCCGCTCACCCTTATTAATGCCGAGCCGACGGCTCGTTCAGTTGAAGATAAGTAGATGCAAAGTGGCTCACCCGTAGCTGGCTTGGCTAGTACCGGAAGAGAATCCAAATATGTCTTCAGATCTTCGAACGCCCGATCGCCTTCTTCGTCCCAGTGAAACTTGGTGGCCTTGCGCAAGATTTTGAAAAATGGGAGACTCCGATCGGCGGTCTTCGAGATGAATCTAGACAATGCTGTTATCCGACCGGTCAAGCGCTGCACTTCCCTCAGATTTCTTGGGGGCGGCATATCTTGTAAGGCTTTCACCTTGCTGGGATTAGCTTCGATACCCCGCTAGGTCAATATGTAACCCAGGAAACGTCCTCTTTTTGCTCCGAACAGACACTTCTGGGGATTTAGTTTAACTCCATACCTTCTTAGCGTTCGGAAAGTCTCCTCCATGTCTTCAAAGAGATCGGCCGCTCGGACGGATTTGATGAGAATGTCGTCCACGTATACTTCCAGATTTCGCCCGATCTGCTCCTTGAACACTTTGTTCATCAAGCGTTGGTAAGTGGCTCCCGCGTTCTTCAATCCGAACGGCATCACATTATAGCAATATGTGCCGTCAGCAGTGACGAAGCTAACCTTTTCTTGGTCTTCACGGGCGAGCGGTACTTGATGATAGCCTTGGTAAGCGTCGAGCATACATATCAGCTCGCAGCCAGCTGTGGAGTCCACCAATTGATCGATTCGAGACAGAGGATAAAAGTCTTTCGGGCAAGCTTTGTTGAGATCCCGAAAATCTATGCACACTCTCCACTTGTTGCCTGGCTTGGATACTAATACAACGTTCGCCAGCCAGCTCGGGAACTGTATCTCGCGTATATGGCCGGCCTCCAGAAGCTTCTCAACCTCCTCCCGGATGATGGCATTCTGCTCGGCGCTGAAATCCCTTTTTCTCTGCTTCACCGGCCGAGCGTCCGGTCAGACATGTAGCTCGTGCTGCGCTATGCTCGGCGAAATTCCGGGCAGGCCGACCGACGAAGACATCACAGCTCTGGAGGCATTTGATCACTTCGCTTCCTGCCTCCGGATCGCCGCAATGAACGCGTTGTGGCCTCCGGTTGGTCGGGTGAATATGCACTTCTCTTTTCTTCATAAACTAAAGAGGAGGCTTTTTCGATTAGCGTTCACCTCGATCCGTGGCGACTTCCGAGGAATTGGCTTCGCTCGGACCATCTCGATGTAGCATCGCCGAGCCGCTAGTTGATCTCCTCGTACTTCTCCCACTTTGTCCTCGACGGGAACTTGATCTTCCGGTGGAAGGTGGAAACGTCGGAATTCACCGAGAGCCGGTCGCCCCAATATGACGTTGGATGCCGACGGAGAATCCACCACGAAAGTTTGCAGACGCCGCCCTTCCGAGCGCTCCTCTCCCGGTGATATGGCCACCGGATCCGTCCGACCGCTAAACTTCATTGCCTGTGAAACCGTAAAAGGGGTTGTCATGGGCAGCTACCGATCAATTTGCAGTTGATCGAATGCCTTTTGAATATGATATTGACCGAGCTTCATGTGTCAATAAAATGTGGTGAATAGTATAATTGGCTATTACCGCTTTGATGAGAAGAGCGTCGTGGGGGACTTCAACTCCTTCCAACTCCCGGCCCAAACTGATTTCGGGTCCACTTGCCTGCCTCGGCCGCACCGCATGGATCCGAGTCGCGGACGCCGCCTTCCTTGCTCGGTTAGAGTCACCTCCGGCCGGCCCGCCTGATATGATCTCCTCGGGAAGTATTACTTATTTTCTTCTTCCCGAGCGGACGGCCGGGACCGTTCTCTAGATGATTCTCCCGCCTCGGAGAGCGATGCCGATCGGGAGTCTGTTGTTTTCGCCTGTCATCTTGCGTCCGATCGGCTTCATGAGTTCTCTGCCGCCTATCAGATGAGGGCGATCGTCGACCACCACTTCGGGGAACGGGATGAGCGATCAAGGGAAGACTTCGACAATCCCTTGTGTTGTGCGTATCTGTCCGGTGGAAGGAGCAGAACATGGGGGTCCACTTCTTTTTTGGCTTGGGCCGCTCGGCTGCAACTTCTTGGACATGGGACCTAGCATGGGGGGAGCGGATGGCTTCGGACCTTGGTCCTCTGGGTGGCTGATGAGCAACGTGCGGCTTCCGTTCGGTAGGAGGAGCCCGATCGGTTGGAGTTTCTTTTTTCCGGGCCGCTTGGGCTTCCTCCACGTTGATGTATTCGTTGGCCCGGTGCAACATCTGATCGTAGTCTCGGGGCGGCTTACGAACGAGCGAGCGGAAGAAGTCCCTGTCCACGAGGCCTTGTCTGAATGCGTTCATCATTGTCTCTGAGGTGGCTGTTGGAATGTCCATGGCCACCTGGTTGAACCGCTGGATATAAGCTCTGAGCGGCTCTCTTGGCTCTTGCTTGATGGAGAACAAGCTGACACTCATCTTTTGATAACGCCGACTGCTGGCAAAGTAGTGGAGGAAGGCCGTACGGAAGTCTTTGAAGCTTGTGATGGATCCGTCCGGCAACCTCCGAAACCACCGTTGAGCCGATCCCGAGAGGGTAGTAAGAAAAACCCAACACTTCACTCCATCTGTATATTGGTGAAGAGTAGCCGTGTTATCGAACTTACCCAAATGATCATCCGGGTCGGTGGTTCCATTGTATTCACCGATCGCCGGAGGCACATAGTGCTTTGGTAGAGGGTCCTTCAAGATGGCCTCTGAGAACTGACGATTGACTCGCTCGGGCGAGGCGTCCGCTCGGGGGGCTTTGCCTTTTCTATTGTCCCGCATTGGTACTTCATCTGACGAAGAGCCTCTATCGCGATTAGCTGCTGCGGCTTCAGGAGGAGTGCGGAAGAGAGCTCGATGGAATGGAACTGTGGCTGGGGGTGCTTCCGCTCGGCCACCAGATGCTGATGTTGCTTGCTGCTCAGGTCACTCGGCCTGTGCCTTCTGTTTTTATTCCACAAGCTTAGCGGCCCTCGACTCGATTAGAGCATCGAGTTCTTCCGTGGAAAGCGTCACCGTGTGCTGTCGTCCAGCTTCGTCCATTGCTTCCGATCGGATGCAGGAGCGTTCCCACAGACGGCGCCAAATTGATCCTGTTCGAAAGCTGAATCAACGGACGCTGGGCACGTGACGCTCTCCGGGTCGATGACATAGATCTCCGACTGGTCGCACGAACCTCCGGCGAACCTGCACAGAAGTCGGGCCGGGAAGGGGTTCCCGGCGACGACCCTCCGACGCTCAAGTCAGGTAAGCGAGTAGTGAAAAAGTGGCTCCAAATATTGTAGAACGCGTACCTCCAGCGAAGTATATGGCTCCTTATATAGAGCGGTGAAAGAGCTCACACACACCTACCGAGGCAAATACGTGTCCTTAGCCCATACCTCGGTATGTGTTTGTCAGAAAGCTTACCTGACACCATACTGCTACAGTCCAGGCACGTCTTCGATGGGACAGCAGAACACCTTGCCGCCAGATTTGGAGTATGGCCTAGTCATAGGACTTGACAGCTATCATAAGATGTTCCTTGTCCTTCTCTCCCTACTCCATGCCGGGGCATCCAGCTGGCCGGCACTCATCTCACGTTCTACTGGATGACACTTACATCCCGTCCGGCCCTCCATATGCATCGGTATGCTGGGGAGATCCTCGGTAAGGCGCTATGTGGGGACTACTAGCAGTATGTTACCTTATGTCTACGGCCGAGCATGACTTCCGCTCGGCCCTTCGTTACTGTTCAATCGAGCGCCGGAACCCCGACTCCTGTCAGGGCGCCTTTTGCCATCGGTTATTCACCGGTCGACCGGCCGGGAGGTCGGCCCATCCTTCTCCGGTCGGCCACCTGGCCCTTTGACTTCCACGTGGCGTTGACCCTTCAAAATGGGGGTCCCCTGTTCTAACTGCCGGATCATCCATAATTGACACCAAATGGGTATTTAGGAACAAATTGGATGATCAGGGTGAAATTGTTTGAAACAAGGCCAGACTAGTAGCCAAAGGTTTCAGTCAGGTTGAAGGTTTAGATTATGATGAAACCTATGCACCAGTAGCTAGACTCGAATCCATTAGAATGCTGCTGGCTTATGCAGCACATAAAGGATTTAGATTATACCAAATGGATGTCAAGTCAGCCTTTTTGAATGGATTTATTAAAGAAGAGGTATATGTAGGTCAACCCCCAGGTTTTGAGGATTTAGATCATCCAAACCATATATTTAGACTAAAAAAGGCTTTATATGGACTAAAACAAGCACCTAGGGCATGGTATGAACGATTATCTAATTACCTAATATCCAAAGGCTTTAACCAAGGTCAAATAGACCAGACTCTATTTGTCAAAACCATAGAAAAAGATATTTTTGTTGCCCAAATCTGTGTTGACGGCATAATTTTTGGCTCAACCAACACTAAACTTTTAAAAGAATTTGTTAGTTTAATGGAAAACGAATTTGAGATGAGTTTGGTGGGGGAACTCAATTTTTTCTTAGGTTTACAAATTAAACAAACCAAAGATGGAATCTATATTTACCAAACCAAATATGCTAAGGAACTAATTAAAATTTTGGCATGGAAAACTAAAAAATTATAAATACTCCAATGGCAACAAATAACAACATTGATTCTGATCCGGATGGAAAATCAATAGACCTAAAGTACTATAGAAGTATAATAGGTAGCCTACTCTACCTAACTGCAAGTCATCCCGATATTTTATTTGCAGTAGGTATATGCGCAAGATATCAATCCTTTGCAAAAGAGTCACACCTAACATATGTTAAAAGGATACTTAGGTACATTAAGGGCACCCTAAATATAGGACTTTGGTGCCCTAGAACTTGCACCCTTGACCTTGTTGGCTACTCTAATTCAGACTATGCCGGGTGTAAGTTAGATAGGAAAAGCACAAGTGGGAGCTGCCAAATTTTAGGTCAGTGCCTAGTAAGTTGGTCTAGCAGAAAGCAACACTGTGTTGCTCTATCCACTACTGAAGCTGAATACATAGCACTAGGAGAATGTGCTTCCCAACTTTTGTGGATGATGCATACACTAAAAGATTATCAGCTAGAATACAAAAATACAAAAATTTTAATTGATAATATAAGTTCAATTTGTTGGAACCCAAGGTTGTTTTGGTGTAATCAACAAGTTAAGTTAGGTTCTGCGTTGTTTCTAACCTTGTGTCTAAGTGTGCAGGAACTTAGGAGCACAGGTACTCGAGCGGAAGACGTAGCTAGCGAGAAGGACGGCACGCTGTGCGTCCGAGGGACGAGGTGCTGCGGAAGAGTACACCGGCGGACGAGAAGGAAGTGCGCGCGGTGGTTCCGAGGTACGAAAGCCAGAGCGGAAGATTGCTCGGGGAGCAAGAGACGTAGCTAGCGCGAAGGTCGGAACGGGGTGCGACCGAGGGACGAAGTCTGCGGATGAGTACCCTGGTGGACGAGAAGGAACACGGCACCCGAGGGACGAAGCCGGAGGAAGCACACTCGAGAAGACCGGAAGATGGGTTCGGTGAGCCCTATTCCGATGGCGAGATCACCCAAGCTAGCGAGCCTGAGCGAATGAACCAAGACGAGCCGAACTGAGACGAGTTGAACCGGAGTCGAAAAGTCAACTTATGTTGACCTTAGGGCTCCGGGCGCCCGGAACCATTCTGGGCGCCCGGAACCGACCGGGGCGCCCGGAACCCTTCCGAGCGCCCGGAATCGACTTTTCAACAGGATCGAGTTTTAACTCGATCCGACCGTTGGGGGATAAAATTTATCCCCCCCAGGGCGAAAAAGTTTTATGAATTAGAAATTGATTCATCGAAAAATATTTTCGGATTAAGAAACCTATTATTAATAGATTCCTGCAAATTCTTACTGTTAAAAAATTCTGGCAAATTACAAAATATTCTTTCAAACGAATTTTGCACATTGTCGAAAGAATTTTTTATATTGTCGAAAATTTTTATCAAGTTAGAATCTATGCTATTTGAATATTTTTGTGAAGTTGCAATTCAAAAAATAATAGAAATTTACATGATACAAATTATTGCATGTTTAATATCTGTGGCTTTAATTTTGAAAAAGTGTAATTTGAGAAGTTATGAAAAATTGAAATGGAAATTTAAAACTTGTTGATATAAGTATCAGTATAAAATAAATAAATGCATAGAAATTTTTTTTTTCATGCTATCAATTTTTTTAAATTTTCTTGCATAAATTTTTCGGCTTAGAAAGTGTTTAATTATTGATGACGAATACTTGAAATTTTTTTCTTGACTTAGAAATTTGTCTTAACTTAGAAATATTTCCCTGAAAATTATTGAAATATATTTTCAAATTTTTTTTTTAATGTCAACCCTTAGATTTTAGTTGTTCCCCATTTTTATTGTGATCAAAGGGGGAGAAGGAAAGTATAAGTCTAGGGGGAGGTAGAAAATTGAAAATTGAAAATTAAAATTTGGAATGTTTGAAATTTAATTACTTCTATCATGTTGCATGTTATTGCATTAAATTGTTTAATTACATATCTATTTTTGACCCTAGCTTAACTTGGGTTGATCACACCAAAAAGGGGGAGATTGTTGGAACCCCAAGGTTGTTTTGGTGTAATCAACAAGTTAAGTTAGGTCCTGCGTTGTTTCTAACCTTGTGTCTAAGTGTGCAGGAACTTAGGAGCACAGGTACTCGAGCGGAAGACGCAGCTAGCGAGAAGGACGGCACGCTGTGCGTCCGAGGGACGAGGTGCTGCGGAAGAGTACACCGGCGGACGAGAAGGAAGTGCGCGCGGTGGTTCCGAGGTACGAAAGCCAGAGCGGAAGATTGCTCGGGGAGCAAGAGACGCAGCTAGCGCGAAGGTCGGCACGGGGTGCGACCGAGGGACGAAGTCTGCGGATGAGTACCCTGGTGGACGAGAAGGAACACGCGGCAATTCCGAGGGACGAGAAGCCGGAGGGAAGCACGCTCGAGAAGACCGGAAGATGGGTTCGGGTGAGCCCTATTCCGGATGGCAGAGATCACCCAAGCTAGCGGAGCCGGAGCGAACAGACCCGGACCAAGACGAGCCGAACTGAGACGAGTTGAACCGGAGTCGAAAAGTCAACTTATGTTGACCTTAGGGCTCCGGGCGCCCGGAACCGACCGGGCGCCGGAACCCTTCCGGGCGCTGGAATCGACTTTTCAACAGGATCGAGTTTTGACTCGATCCGACCGTTAGGGATAAAATTTATCCCCAGCGGAACCCTTCAGGCGCCTGACCAAGACTATAAATATAGCCTTGGTCCGAGCTTAGATAGAATTCATCGATTGTAAATCCAAAGGTTGCACACTCTCTTTAGTCTAAGCTTCGCTCAGACTTCAACGTCAGACGAGGCTTCTCCATCAAGGAGTTTTATTGAGCTTAATCTTCCTGGATTAACAACCACATCGGTTGTAACCAAGTAAATCTTTGTGCCTCGCTTTTCTTTATGCTTTTAATTTCTCGTTAGTTTATTTATGCAAGTGTTAGCTTAAAGAATTCGAGGAGGGTTTGTTTCTTTGTGTTAGCAGGATATCCAACAACCCTCCTAGCCGCCCAACGGTCCTACAAGTGGTATCAGAGTGATCGCCTGGACTAACCGCCGTCTGAAGCAACAAAACGATGGCCGGAGCTAGCGACTACCCACCTGCATTCGAGGGGGAGTTTTCCATCTGGAAATAAAACATGGAGGTATACCTTAACTCAGATTCTGATATCTCTTTAATAATGAAATTTGGTTATGAAGAACCAAAGAACACGAACGGAGAAGGACTCGATCTACGCCTTTGGAACGAAAAGCAACGTGAGGAGTCTATGGCAAATGGACGAGCAAAATATTATCTTCTGAATGTAATACCAAAGGAAGATTTCAAAAAGGTCGCAGATTATGAAAGCGCAAAAGAACTTTGGGAAAAGTTCTTGCAGCTCTACGAAGAACCTTCAGAAGCTGACACCTCAATAGACACCGAGCCACCGACAGAAGAGTCCGAAATCGAGGTAAGTACTACAACAGCCGAAGTACATCCCGAGATCGATGAAGGGAGAGAATCTTCGGAAGAAAGCAACTCGATAGGGGGAGAATCAATTACTGACAAGGTAAGTCAGGTATGGACTCGAACCTCTGATCAATTGAATGATTCAATCGAAGAATTGCCTGAAAATTTTTGCGAATCATCGAAAGAGTTTTTTATATTAGAAAATCAATTGTCAAACTTATCCTGCAAATTTGAAATATTATCAAAAGAGTTCTTCGAATTTCAAAATATCTTAACAAAAGAATTTTGCAAGTTGGAAACTTTGCTAAAAAACTTTTGTGAATCACAAAGAAGTTTTTCGAAAGAATTTTGCAACTTAGAAATATTATCGAAAACTTTTTTCTGGTCCTACAAGTGGTATTATTGAAAAGAAATATCAGAATCTGAGTTAAGGTATACCTCCATGTTTTGTTTCCAGATGGAAAACTCCCCCTCGAATGCAGGTGGGTAGTCGCTAGCTCCGGCCATCGTTTTGTTGCTTCAGACGGCGGTTAGTCCTTCTGAGACGTACTCGGCTCTGATATCACTTGTAGGACCGTTGGGCCGGCTAGGAGGGGGTTGTTGGATATCCTGCTAACACAAAAGAGAAACAAACCCTCCTCGAACTCTTTAAGCTAACACTTGCATAAATAAACTAAGCAGTAAATTAAAAGCATAAAGAAAAGCGAGGCACAAAAGATTTACTTGGTTACAACCGATGTGGTTGTTAATCCAAGGAAGATTAAGCTCAATAAAACTCCTTCGGGCGGAGAAGCCTCTGACATGAAGCGCAGAAAATAGAAGATTAGACTAAAAGAGAGTGTGCAAGCAATGGATTTACAATCGTGAATTTTAGCTTCTCGGACCAAGGCTATATTTATAGTCGTCCGGGAAGGGTTCCGGCCCTGGGGATAAATTTATCCTCAACGGTGGAATCGAGTCAAACTCGATCCTGCTGAAAGTCGACTGCGCCCAAGGGTTCCGGCGCCCGGTTCCGGCGCCTGAATGGTTCCGCGCCCGAGCCCTAAGGTCAACATAAGTTGACTTTTCGACTCGGTTCAACTCATCTCGCCTCGTCGTCTTGGTCCGGGTCTGTTCGCTCCGGCTCCGCTAGCTTGGGTGATCTCTGCCATCCGGAATAGGGCTCACCCGAACCCATCTTCCGGTCTTCTCGAGCGTGCTTCCCTCCGGCTTCTCGTCCCTCGGACGCACAGCGTGCTGTCCTTCTCGCTAGCTGCGTCTTCCGCTCGAGTACCTGTGCTCCTAAGCTCCTGCACACTTAGACACAAGGTTAGAAACAACGCAGGACCTAACTTAACTTGTTGATTACACCAAAACAACCTTGGGGTACGTCACAAAGGAAGCATGGTGGGCCCATAACCCACAGGTCCCAGGATCGGTAAATATAACTCCGCAAAGGAACTTTGGGAGAAGTTCCTCGAGCTGCATGAAGGTACGTCCGAAGCCAAGCTCGCTAGACGAGATCTGCTTCGCAATCAGCTCACCAGCCTACGACTTGGGGAAGACGAGACAGTCGTGTTGGTTGCTACTCGGAAAACCTATAGGTTCCACTGTACAAAATTTTTGTACAAAGGTCTGAACCTTTTCCTAGCTACCATGTGTTCTTTTAAATTAAATTTTGGATCGCCTGCGGAACTTTACACGTTTGATCCAAAACTTAATCTATTTGTTCTTTTAGGTTTTGACTTGGATCTCCTGCGGAACTTAACACGTTTGACCCAAGTCTCCTTAAGTTATTAATTCCATTAAATATTAATTTCCATAAAAGGTTCCCAGTACTGACGTGGCGAGGCACATGGCCTTCTTGGATATGGGAGCAACCACCACCGACTAGACAAAACCTTTAATAGAAAGCTAATATTTAATTTCCTAAAATAACTTTAGGTTAACCAAAGAGAACAATCAAATCACAAGGAAAAGAAAGAAACAAAGAACACAACTCGAAAAACCATATTCAAACACTAGAACGTAAGCCTCTTGTATTTAGTATTATTTCCAAAAATAACTAGTATGATGCGGAAAGAAAAATTACTAGTTATACCTTTTAGAAAAACCTCTTGATCTTCTACCGTATTCCTCTTCTTATCCCGGACGTCGTGTGGGCGACGATCTTCCGAGACGAGAACCACCACGCACCTTCTTCTTCTCCAAGCAAGGTTCGGCCACAAGAAGAACCACCTCCAAGGAAGAAGAACTTGATCACCACCAATACTCCAAGGGATCTTCAAGATGAGGCTTCCTCCTCTTCTTCTTCTCCTTCCTAGGTCCGGCCACCAACAAGAGCTCCAAGAGATGTATGGTTCAGCCACCAAAAGAGAAGAAAGGAGAAAGGCTAGGGTCGGCCACAAGAAGAAGAAAAGAGGGAGAGAAAAATAGAATAGATTCGTTAGCCATGAAGCCTCCTCTACCCCCTCTTTTATAATCCTTGATCTTGGCAAATAAGGAAATTTTAATAAAAACTTCCTTAATTCTTTTGCCATTGAAAAGGAAAATTTATTTAATTAAAAATAATTTCCTTTCTCAATTTTATAATGGCCGGCCACAAGAAAAAAACTCCAAGCAAATAAAATTTTAAACACCAATTAAAACTTCCTTATTTGCTTCCGGAATTTTATAAAATTTCTCAATAATTTTATCCCTTCATGATTGGTTTATAAAAAGGAAATTTAATAAATTAAAATCTTTCTTTTAAACATGTGAATAAAAAGAAAGTTATCTCTAAAAATTAAAATCTCTTTAATCTACAAATAAGGAAAGATATCAAATCTTTTCTTAATCTCTTGTAGAAACTTATAAAGAGAATATTTAATTTTAAACTTTCTTTAAATCATGAATATGTTTAAAAAGGAAAGTTTTCTTAAAATTTAAAATCCTCCTTTAATCAACAAATAAGGAAAGATTTCAAATTTTAAACTCTCTTTAAACATATAGATGATTTACAAATAAGGAAAGTTTTTACAAAAATTAAAACCATCCTTTTAAACTACAAATAAGGAAAGAGATTAATCTCTTCTCTTAATCTTTGTAGAAAGCTATAAAAGGAAATTTTAATTTTAAACTCTCTTTAAAAACATGATATCCACATGAGAAATAATTTTAATAAAAATCCTTTTTTATTCTAGTGGTCGGCCACCCAAGCTTGGGACCCAAGCTTTGGCCGCCACCAACTTAACTCATCCACTTGTCTTGGCCGGCCCTAGCTTGGGTTTCAAGCTAGCTTGGCGGCCCCATTGGATGGGTAAGAAGGTGGGTATGTGGGTATAAATCTCTATATACTAGAGGCTACGATAGGGACCGAGAGGAGGAATTGGTTTTGGTCTCCGATAAAATTAAGCATCCCGTGTTCGCCTTACACACAACTTAATTTTATCAATAATAATTCATTCCACTAGAGAACTATTATTGAACTACCGCACCAATCCCAAATTACATTTTGGGCTCCTTCTTATTATGAGTGTGTTAGTCTCCTGTTTAAGATAACAATGTCCACTAATTAAGTAAGTTCGACAACTTACTTAATTAATATCTAACTCAAGAGTAGTACCACTCAACTTCATCGCCATGTCGGACTAAGTCCACTCGCAGGGTTTAACATGACAATCCTTATGAGCTCCTCTTGGGGACATTCTCAACCTAGATTACTAGGACACGCTTCCTTCTATAATCAACAACACACACTATAAGTGATATCATTTCCCAACTTATCGGGCTTATTGATTCATCGAACTAAATCTCACCCATTGATAAATTAAAGAAATAAATATCAAATATATGTGCTTGTTATTATATTAGGATTAAGAGCACACACTTCCATAATAACTGAGGTCTTTGTTCCTTTATAAAGTCAGTATAAAAGGAACGACCTCAAATGGTCCTACTCAATACACTCTAAGTGTACTAGTGTAATTATATAGTTAAGATATACTAATACCTAATTACACTACGACCTTCCAATGGTTTGTTCCTTTCCATCTTGGTCGTGAGCTACTGTTTATAATTTATAAGGAACCAATAACATGATCTTCTGTGTGTGACACCACACACCATGTTATCTACAATATAAATTAATTGAGCAACTACATTTATCATAAATGTAGACTTTTGACCAATGTGATTCTTATTTCTAGATAAATATTTATACCAAAAGCTAGGCTTTTAGTATACACTCTAACAAGTCGTACTTCTGCACTCCAGAATAAAAGAAATCATCACCGGACTCACGAATCTCGGAGAAGAGGTAAGTAACCGAGATTCGCTCAGGTACACTTTAAATTCATTCCCTAGAAATTCAAAATGGGCATCACTAGTAGATGCATTTTACATTTCTAAAGATTTAGAAAAGACTTCATTAGAAGAATTCTTTTCAACATTTGAAGTGCATGAGTCAAGATGTGCAGGAATGAAGGAGCCTAAAAACAACGTCGCCCTCAAAGCCTCGAGAGACGAACCAGAATTTGAATCCTCTCTCGACGACGAGGAAATGGTAATGATGGTAAGAAGATTCAAGAAACTTTGTAAATCCATATCTACTAACCATCCGCAGGAAAAGAAGAGAAGAACGATCCGCTGCTACCACTGCGACGAAGAAGGGCACGTTAAGGACAACTGCCCCAAGCTGAAGAACAAGGACAAGGAGAAGGGTAAGAAGCCTATCCAGAAGCGAAAAGCCCTGAAGGCGACGTGGGACGATACGTCGTCGGAATCGGAAGTTGAGGCATTCTCCGGACTTGCTCTAATGGTAAGTCATCAAGACGAAGACTGCGAGTCGACATCTTCCGAAATGAACATCGAGAGCATCGATGAAGGGGGAGCTTCGTCAGAAGAAAGCAGCAGTTCAGGGGGAGATACGGACAACGAACTCGACAAGGTAAGTCAGGTACGTTCTTTTCCTCCGGATAAACTTTATAAATTTGTTAAGTTATTAACTAAAGACTGCTGTAAATTAGAAAGAGAAATAAAAAATTTAAAAATAATTTTAGCTAAATCCTGCCCTCTAGAAGAATTAGATAAATCAAATTTGGAAAATGAAAAATTGAAACTTGAAAATAATGATTTGAAAATTCAAGTAGATAATTTGAAAAATTATGCTTGTTCATCTAATTCTAGAAAAATAAAAAATTTAAATTGGTATTATAGATATCACCCGGGACAAATTAAGAATATCTCTAGAAAATATGTCCCTAAGAAATTTTTAATTAATCCAGTAGGCTGGAACCTTTATTGGGTTCCTAAATCTTGCTTAATCTAAATTTTATAATTAAAATTAGCACTTTTCAGTGAGAAAATTAAACAAAGAATTTCTTTATGAGATTTTGTCAAGGAAATGGTTGTTGCTCCAATAACCAAGAAGGCCTCCACGACCTGGAAGCCAAAATATTGAAATAAATGTTTAATTAACTTACTAATAAAGCATTAATACAAGAATTAATTAGTGCTTTAAAAAGGGTTATTCAAAACATTTTATTTCAATTTAGAAATTTACTTAGAATTTTTTTTGACTTAGTCATTTGTCTTTAAAAAAAAAATGTGCTTAAAAATTCTCAAAAATCATTCCTTTTTAAGTTAAAAGATTTTCTGAAATTATAAATTTATGCTCAAATTACTTAGAAATTTTTTTTCCTAAGTCAGAAACTTAGAAAATTTTTTAAGTTAGAAATATTTTTCAAAATAATTCTTGTAAAAATTTAACCCTTAGATTTTAGTTGTTCCCCATTTTTATTGTGATCAAAGGGGGAGAAGGAAAGTATAAGTCTAGGGGGAGGTAGAAAATTGAAAATTGAAAATTAAAATTTGGAATGTTTGAAATTTAATTACTTCTATCATGTTGCATGTTATTGCAATAAATTGTTTAATTACATATATATTTTTGACCCTAGCTTAACTTGGGTTGATCACACCAAAAAGGGGGAGATTGTTGGAACCCCAAGGTTGTTTTGGTGTAATCAACAAGTTAAGTTAGGTCCTGCGTTGTTTCTAACCTTGTGTCTAAGTGTGCAGGAACTTAGGAGCACAACGGAAGACGCAATTAGCGAGAAGGACTGACACGGTGCGTCCGAGGGACGAGGTGTCATGGAGAGTACACCGTGACGAGAAGGAAGTGCGCTGTGGTTCCGAGGCACGAAAGCCGAGCGAAGATTGCTGGGAGCAAAAGACGCAGACTAGCGAAGGTCGGCGACGGGTGCACCGAGGGACAAGTCTCATGGATGAGTACCGTGTGACGAGAAGGAACACGCGCAATTCCGAGGGACGAGAAGCCGGAGGAAGCACGCTCGAGAAGATCGGAAGATGAGTTCGGGTGAGCCCTATTCGGATGGCGAGATCACCCAAGCTAAGCGGAGCCGGAGCAAACACCGGACCAAGACGAGCCGAATCGAGACGAGTTGAACCGAGTCAAAAGTCAACTTATGTTGACTTTAGGGCCTCGGGCCGAACCATTCCGAGCGCCGAACCGGGCGCCGGAACCCTTCCCGCGAATCGATTTCAGCAGGATCGAGTTTTAACTCGATCCGACCGTTGGGGATAAATTTATTCTTGTAGTGCAACCCTCCAGGCGCCCGACCAAGACTATAAATATAGCCTTGGTCCGAGAAGCTAAACAACAGATTGTAAATCCAGTGCTTGCACACTCTCTTTTAGTCTAATCTTCTGTTTTCTGCACTTCAACGCTGTACGAGGCTTCTCCGCCCGAAGGAGTTTTATTGAGCTTAATCTTCCTTGGATTAACAACCACATCGGTTGTAACCAAGTAAATCTTTTGTGCCTCGCTTTTCTTTATGCTTTTAATTTACTGCTTAGTTTATTTATGCAAGTGTTAGCTTAAAGAGTTCGAGGAGGGTTTGTTTCTCTTTTGTGTTAGCAGGATGTCCAACAACCCCCTCCTAGCCGGCCCAACGGTCCTACACAATTAACTTAACCAAAAATCCAATTCACCATTTCAGGACCAAACATATAGAGGTAATGTCACGCCCCCAGAAGAGTCCCTGTCCGAGAAAATTTCGGCAGCATCTCCCCTGTACGGCGGACAATCAAAATTTTCTACAAACACTAAATACTCAGCCACAGGCGGCTGGAATAATAACAGTAATGAAAATCAATCACCACGCAGTTTATATATATATATTCAGCCTCTGGCTGACACAACCACGCAGTAATAATACTCTGACTCGAAATCAACCCTACTCAACTACACTCGTAAAGCTCAAATCCGATTTTTTTCTTACCTCTTCTGCCGTTCAGGCAGGCATGTAGTAGAGTAAATCCAAATCATACGAAAAGTTCATCCAACGGAAAGATTCCATACAATATCCATATGTAAGTCCAAAACAAAACTAAAATAAAGTCTGATAGCGAAAAGCTAAAATGAAACAACTCAAAAACCAGCAGCGGAGTAGCACTACGTGCAGTGGGGACTAGCGACTGGAACTCCCTCCTGACAGCATCAACCTGAAAATAACAACAATGGAGGCGGGTGAGTCCAACACTCAGCAGTACAGTTGATATGCAAAGTAAAGAAACAACACCTAGCACTAATCATGCGATAGTCTCGATAAGAAAGATAAAATGCATCTGAAGTAAACAGGAGAATCTTGTACTAACCAGGTCCCGAGTATAAGGTCAAACAGACCGAGTGGTATAGGAATCCTGTATGCATGTCAAACATAGGTATCCAAACAATATGCAAGATATAAATGCAGCAACACAAACACAACAATAAATGCATCATGCATATGATGCCAATGATGCGCCCTGGTCACCCGACGCCATCGATCATCTCATACAAACGTGAGGCCGAGTGGGTAGGGGTGTGACAACCGTGCACTCTGTCGTCACTACTCCCGATGAGTGACCGAGTGGATGCCGTTTGAGTACACCTATCCTCCTACCCCAAATCATAGATGGGGAGCGCAATGCTCTCAACTCCCGTACTCAAAGACGGGAGGAATCCTTACCGGATAACACGTTGTAGTCACACTACCCATGAGCGGACCAGCGGAGCACTCAACACACTCTACCTGAATCGACCACTAACCCATGAGTGGTGGTGTGTGCGGATCCATGTAACATGTGCTCAAGAATAATGGAGCGGACTATCGCACACAGGATGCAATCATGCAAATGATGCATGGCAATAACCATATAAACATCCTGACCTAATCCATATATATAGAAATGTGCACCCTAGGTCAAAGAATCATATCAAATCAAGGTACACAGAAGGTATAAAAACCTAGGTCCTGAACATGGTCAAGCATGGCATATCACTACCCCTATAAGCATATATAAACGGGTAAAATATACCTGAGATGCAAAACCAATCAATCAATCAAGCATGTAAGATTTGGGTAGTGATTAACCGAAAATAGATAAGAAACACAATTAATGCAACATGTTAATTTAATTACTAAGCATATCAAATGACATAAGTCAAAAGTACCCGCCTCCGAAAATAGAAAGGTCCAATCTAGCAAATCCAAGTCGAGACGCCCGTCTCGAATCAGAGTCCTGCGTCAAAACAGTATATATATTTATTTAGCTAAATCCAAACGAAATAGCTAAATAAAATTCCCAAAACTGAATTAGGACAAAACCCTAATCACCACAATACAATTTATCTAATTAAACCTTCAATCAAACCTGCACATGATCATCCATCTAAAATAATCAAATCCAATCATGATCTACATAAAGGATTAATTATCCAATTCAATTCTACATATGATCATGAATTCAAAATGATACTATATCCACAACCAAGATCAAATACCTACACATAAGCCTAATTCAACTTAACCAATTGGTATCAAACTTACTACACATCAGGTATCATTTACCCTACACATACCTCAATCTCCAACCCTTTGTTCTTGATCCAAAACCACTGATGATGCTGATTTGAAGGCTGCCAAAAATCAAAAACACCCCACAATACACCAAACCTCACCAATCCGTGACCTAGACTAGAAGCAAAGAAAAACATGAACTGAGATCTAGCCACAAACCTAATTCCACAGCTAGGTATGGCCCTTACCTTCCCAATTCGGCTACGGTAGAAATCACTAAGCAGTGGCGTCGCACTGTGCAGAGGTGCGGCGGTGTTTTGCTGAGGACAAACTGCCGGCGTCAGTGGGCAGAGAGGAAGATAATCGGGTGGCTTGGTGCGTCGCCGGCGGCTAGGGCACCGAGACAGAGAAGAGGTGAGAAGATAGCCGGCGGTGGTCGGCGCTAAAAACTTAGAGCTCGGCGTGGAGAGGCCGGCTCTTACTCCTGTGGCCGGAGTGTCTCGGGAGGATGAGGTACACAGCCCGGACGGTGGTGGTTTGTGCTAGGGCACGGCGACGTCGTCGGCAGAGAAGAAGGGATAGGAGAAGAGAGGCGTCGGCGCCGGTTAGGGCAAGGAAAGAAGTCGGGCGCGCGGTGGTTTCGGTGTCGGGTGCACGGGAAAGAAACGGAGAGAAAAAAAAAAAAAAAAAGGAATAACTAAAAAGAAAATAATATTTAAAAGAAAATCATGCATTTCCTCATTTAAATAGGGAAGCCCAAACAGGCTTTTCCGGAACCCAAATTTTATCCCCGTTGAACTTATCCGTAAGAGCTCCGAAAAATTCCCGAAAAATTTCCAAAAATTCCCTTAATCATATTCGCCTATTTCCGGTATTTTACATTCTCCCCCACTTATAAAAATTTGGTCCCCAAATTTCGTTATCTACCATCAGCAAGTACTAGTAACAGATAATAATAATAAATGCTGAACGGTAAATAAACTCACATACCTCAAGTGAAAAGATGGGGATATCGAGCTCGGATAGTGTCCTCGAGCTCCCAAGTAGCCTACTCGTCCGAATGATGCTGCCATCCGACTTTAACCAGCCGGATGGTCTTGTTCCGCAACTGACGCTCCTTCCGGTCGAGAATCCGTACCGGAACCTCCTCATAGGTAATGTCAGGCTGAATCGAACTGGAATATCAGCCAGCACATGCGTCGGGTCGGTACGATCTCCTCAGATAGATACGTGGAATACATCGTGGACGCCCGACAGGGACGGTGGTAGTGCCCGATAAGCTACCGCCCCGATCCTCTCCAAGATCTCGAAGGGCCCAATGATCTGGAGCTAACCTCTGAAGCCAAATCTCTTCACCCTTTCGTGGGTGAAACTCAGAGAAATACATGGTCGCCAACAGAGAACTCTAGTGGTCTCCGTCTCCGATCAAGATAACTCTTCTGCGATCCTGCGCCTCGACATCCTCCGTCTGATAGTACGGACCAACTCGCATCCCGCTGAACTCTATGAGGTCCCAACAATCGGCCTCTCCAACCTCATCCCAAAGGACGGTTGTCCGACAAGGTCTACCATACAACGCCTCAAACGGTGGCCATCTCGATAGCCGAATGAAAGCTATTGTTGTAGGCAACTCTACCAACGGCAGATGGTCCTCCCAATCGCCTCCAAAATCCACATGACCTCAGCAAGTCCTCTAAAGTCCGAATGGTCCGCCTCGATCGCCCATCCGCTCGGATAGAAAGTCGATCAAACGGAGCCAGTGCCCAAGGCCCGCCGCAGACTGCGTAAACGAGACGCGTGAACCGTGGATCTCTATCCGAAATGATACTCAACTAACACCATGTAGTCCGATGATCTCGACAATATAGATTCGCCAATCGATCCAGGATCTCCCGAATCGCTAAGAATGCGCAGATTTGGTTAATCAATCAACGATTACCCAAATCGCGTCCTCGTCGTGTCCTCGGCAATCCTACCACAAAGTCCATGGTAATGTGATCCCACTTCCACTCGTGAATAGAAATCCGCTGAAGTAACCAGGTCTCTGGTGCTCAGCCCCGCTGACAGACAAGACATCTAGCTACAAAATCGCGATGTCTTTCTTCATGCCGTTCCACCAATAGAACGCCTCAAGTCTCGATACATCGGGTCCCGCCTGGATGGATCGTAGATCGAGAACGATGAGCCCTGTAAGACCGGATGAGACCGAGATACGCATAATCCGCCTAAGAATATAATACCTCCTCGTCGTAAACCTGGTCACGCCTTAAGCTATCCGATCGCTAATAAACTACAAATGCCGATCACCGGCCTGTGCCTCCGGATCCTCGTCCTGATCGACGATCGAGCAACCATGGTAACAAGAATACCGCTCTGTCGGTCCCCGCTCCTCCAGATCTAACTCAGAAACTCAATCAAGTCCGTGATCAAGTCCGTGGCAAGCCAAAGTCCTCCGACTTCGCCGAAAGATTCGCAACCACATTAGCTTTCCCGTGGTAGCTAATGGTACAATCGAGTCCTTCAGAACTTCATCCATCGCCTCCGGAGATTAAGCTCCTTCGAGTGAAAATGTATTTGAGACTCTTATGATCGCTGAGAATCTCAAATGTGATACCAGATAAATGATGACGCCAAAGCTTCGGAGCAAAGATGATGGCAGTTAACTCCAAGTCATGAACTGGGTAGTTCTTCTCATGCTCCTTCAACGACGAAGCATAAGAGACTACTCGCCGGTCGCATCGTAACACCAAACCCTCAAGAGATGCGCGGTGTAAAGTACAACCATCCTCTCCGTAAGGTAAAACCAAAGCGGAGCCGACACTAATCTCCGCCTCGCTGGGCTCGCAATCCTCGGACCATACGAACTTCACGCCTTTCCGGGAGACGTGTCGGTGGCATAGCAATACGCGAGAAGCCCTCGACAAACGCCGGTAATATCCGCCAATCCCGAAAACTGATCTCTGAACGACTTCTACTGCTCCCAACCGGTGACAGCCTCAATCTTATGAGGATCAACTGAAATCCTCCGCTAGAAACCACGTGACCCGTAAAACCGATCGAGGATAGCCGTATGCACACTTGTCAACTTCGCAGACAATTGATGTCGTCAAGAATCTCCAAGACCGGCGAAGATGCCGACATGCTCCTCCTCGAACGAGAGTAGACCAATATGTCATCAATGAAAACGATAACAAACTGATCCGATACTCCGAAAGATGCGGTTCATCAAGTCCATAAACACTGCTGGAGCATTGGTAAGCCCAAATGGCATTACCAAAACTCATAATGACCGTGATCCGCACGGAAGTCGCTCGGATATCGTAATCTCGACTCTCAATCGATGATATCCGGATCGCAGATCAATCTTAGAATACACCGATGTACCGAGCTGATCAAACAAATCCTCAACCGTGGTAATGGATATTTATTTCTGACGGTCACGCATTCACCTGCCCGTAGTCAATACATAACCTCATGGTGCCGCCTTTCTTCTTGACAAATAGAACCGGAGAACCCCATGGTGAAACACTAGGGCGAATGAATCCTCCGTCTAAAAGCTCCCGAGTTGAACCTTCAGCTCGTTCAACTCTTTGGTGCCATACGACACGGAGCTGATGTCGGCCTGCCTAATCACCAATAACTCCACCGCCTTCGAGGCAAACCGCAGCCTCCGAAATACATCCGGGTACTCCGGACTACAGAACATCGAGAGTCACAACCACCATCGCCCCGTGATCGATCAATGATAACAAAACCATGACAACCGTGGAGATACAGCCTTCATACGAATCGCCAAATAATCGAGATGCCGTCGCCTGATGCCGGTGAAACTCCACGAGGGTTGGTTCGAGGTCGGAAGGTGACCACCCTCGTCCGCAATCAACGGTAGCATGATATATTGACACCAATCCATGCCAAGTATGACATCAAACCGACCATCTCCAATACTAGAAGATCTACCGTAAGTATCATGTTGCCAAAGTCTAACGGCAACCTCGATCTCATCGGGTGACGCCTAAAGTATCACCGACGTAGGGAGACAATAATCGCCGCAACCTAACAAGAGGTAATCTACCAATCTCCCGCATAAAGGTACGGGATATAAAAGAATGCGAACTACCGGATCAATCAAAATATCAGCAGAGAATGCATAAATAGAAATCGCATCATGGAAAACGGATCCGCGCCCACCGAGCATCCTCTCCGTAATCGCATGCACACGACCGCCTCCCGCGGAGGAGGAGGTGGTATGCCGTCGCCGCGCCGGGTGTAAGCTCGCCATCGAGGGCGTCTGACTATGTGCGATAAGACCGAGAGGATGGTGATCGACATCGGTACCGGCCGGAATCGAGTCTCGACATCGCCTCGAGTCGGATAATAAGGTCCCGGAGCAAAACTGGGTGCTACGATGCACTGGAGTACTCTGCCCAAGCATGCCAAATGCCGCCGCGAGGGAGCCGCCTCGACGTAGAAGATTGGGCTCCGCCTCCTCGATATGCCTCGATCGACTAGACTGCCCCTCTCGACGACCTCCGGAAGCGCAGGCCGAGCCTTCAATCGACAATCTCTCAGGCCTCAGCTTGCAATAAAAGCAAACCGACTATCCCAGAGCAAGTCGGGTGAGGTGATCTCTGATCCACATCTCAAACAATGAGTATCACCGAAGGTGGTTGCCGGCTCACGAGAAAACCGGAACGTCCCCAAGAAGACCGCCTCGATTCGAGGCCTCACGAGACGCCCAAGAACTCGACCGACTGCTCGCGACTACCCGAGGCCGCCTGTCGCCGAGTCCGCCGGACCGCCTCGATGTCTCGACCCGATGCTTTTTTCCGTCCGGATATGCCGTCACGAGCTAACTCTATCATCAAAGCTCGATTCAATGCATCGAGTAAGATGTAATCCCTAATCCGCAAGTCGTATATGCAGATAACCATCCAACTCAGATAAATCAGATTATGCGAGTTCTCCTCCGCAACTAACTCGACAAAATCTGCTAACCGGAGGAATTCAGATATACTCGGTCATCGAGCGATTATTCGCCTCGCACTATAAAACTCGCTTCACGAGCCATCCGATAGGACAAGGAAAGAAACGGCCTCAAAAGCCTCTCTCAACTCGGTCCATGTGACGCTAGCCACCAATAATAGAACGAGTAATCCACCGTGCATTTGCTTCATCCCAGAATGATAGGCAGCCACTGCTTTCTCCCACCGAGCAAGCCATAGAAGAATGTCCGCCCATAGTCTCTATCCACGACAAAGCCATACTCGGATCGAGATCTCCGCGGAAAATAGTGAAACGAGTCTTCATCGACTATGCTGGAATCCTGGCGACAATATCAGTGAACTGTGTCGGGACGGCTGCAGGAACCGGTGGAAACACTGAGCCGATACTACTGGTACCGTGGAATAAACCGGAGGAGGAACTCCCGATGCTGGATATACCGGAGCATAAGCCGCTTTGGTACCGCCTGGGGACAAAAGTGGTGGCAACCGAGGTACTTGAGGAAAAGGTACTGATGTGGAGCAACCATCAGAGGCATCGGGGTACAAAGCACCGGTATAGGATACATCGAGATCCAAGTGGTGGTGGCAATCAATACGCCGAGGTCATACTGAGCGGATGTCTGCACACCAATGGTACTCGATGGTACCGTAAATGTAGGCGTGATACCGCTTGGTGGCCAAAATAGGTATCTCCACAGAGCTATCGGATTTGAGAGCCCGATGCTCCCACGCATCCCGAGTCTGCCCCCGATCGATGTGCTCACTATCAAAGTGGGCATCTCCGCATATCCAGATCCTGGTCCTCCCACGTGGTCGCCCAAAGACCACGCCTCGCAGAATACGTGTAGATCGCCTCATATCCTAAATTAAATTACAGATATCAATACCAATATAACAAACATCAAATAACAACATACCTATTTGCTGTCTGGAGATGTTCCGTCGCTGTCCAGTCCCCAATTTGACCTCAAAATTCCGAACGTACACATCGCCGGAAATCCAAATAAATCCGAAATGGAAATCCGAAACACAACCATATCGAAAATCCGATAATGCCCAGTTTGACTCACAAACCTGGCTAACCCAAATATCCAGAATACCAACAAAAGATCGTAAAACTGTGCTCTGATACCACTAAATTGTCACGCCCCCAGAAGAGTCCCTGTCCG